>NC_036872.1:11399520-11418390 GCF_002910315.2 Salvelinus sp. IW2-2015
TATTATCTCAGAGTGCGTATAATCCGCGTCAGAATTAATTCCGGCATAGTGTATTTTGACGCTACCCTGCGAAACAATTAAAACCTATCCTATAACCACTTTGGCGTTTTCTGAGTGGCATTCCACCAAAGGCTGTTATCATCCACTGCCCCATTTTGAGGTAATGTCCAGCACCAGTTCTGGTTTCATGTTTCTCTGTCTGTTTGTTTCCTCTGTCTCCCTAGGTGTCCACTTTCCCTGTGCCGACATGGTTGCTGTATGACAGTGGAGAGGAGCCTATGGCACGTTCTCGTTTGTCATGCCACCTATTACTGCCCACTTTTAACATTCTTATGTTTGACAATACACGGTGTCGATTTAGCGGCATTGCTAGTCGTTGAATGAAATGCAGTATAGCAGCAGAACTAAAAGCAGTCTTTACTCTGTTCACCAGAGAAATTATCTAACTTTACTAATTGTGTGTTGTCGCCCCACTCCTGGCTTCTCTCTTTATCCTGTTTGCTCCAAAGGCATAGCGATTTGGGTCTCTACATGTCTTCCCACCAGCTCTCGTCTGTCAGAAACAACGTCATGAAGCACTCTGCCTTCAGTTGGCAATGGCATAGGCGGTCTTGCACTCGCAGTATGAGGACTAGATAAAATCACAGGGGCCACAATGCACAAACACAGGGCCAGGGAGGCCATCTCCATGTTTTTTGGTGAAAATTCTACGATAAAGTGGCAAACTCGTTAATCTATGGAAGGTGGGTGGGATGGAAACAGCAGGGCCAGGAGGGGTGAAATGACTGGTGCCTTCCAGCTACCACAGAACTCCTGTACTTCATCCACTGTTGGTATGCCTCCATCACCACCAGCATCTTCAAAGGGAACTGGGACTTTGTCAGTGGACAAGGGAAATTCAGATTCAGGGTTCTCAATGGCTACAAGGTTGGGGGCAGCTCCTCACTGTCACTGTCAGAATCTGATTCCTGACTTTCATACTCAGACTCATTGTCAGAATTTAAAAAAAATCTCCAGAATTTCCACATTGTTGTTTGTCTCCTTTTGAAGACATTGCTAATGCTTCAGCTCATCTCACTAGCTACATACATAAAACAACAACACTGAATGGTTTAGAGTGAGAGGGTACGTGGTTGACTGCCGGCACGCGCCACTTGTATCAATAAATCACTATCAAAAATGTTTTGTGTGGCAATTATTTGTGTATTTACGGTTTTATTCACATGTTTCAAATCTAGGTGACAAATCATGCATTCCGATTCTTGCACAGATTGTAATGGGCACATATTATGTGTGGTAAAATACTTTTTTGAAGGTTGTACTGTATTATGATGAGCTAAGCTAATTCCAGCTGTGTAGTTGTTTGTTGACGTTCAATGCATTCTGGGTTCACGTAATCGTCTGTTTGACCAAAGATGTTATAACAAAATGAGGTGAGTAAGAGTTCACTTCCGGAAATGAATGGTGGATGTGAACGACGGTAGACGACACACCCCTTCAACATGCATACTATAAACAGACCAAACTCATCTCGTCTTCTCTTATTCGGTTTATTCGGTTTCTGTGAGGAAAAAAAATGCATGGCTGCGCTGAAACTAATCGTCGGATTACTTTCGATTTCTAAAAAGTGCTTTACCTAATTATTTCGATCAATGGTGTGCTCACCCGTGATGTGATTAATTATACATAATAATTGCTATTAGCTAATTCATATTGTAGTTTATGTCAGCCGAGAGTTAGAAAATATGACTGCTTGTGTTGGGTCAATCTTTCCTCAGCGCTAGGACAAATGTAGCCTACATTTTTCCGTTAGATGATTGTGTTATGCTATATATTCTTCTGTGAATATCTGAACAATGAATCCAAAAATAAACTGCTCACATTCGGACATAACTTTATGTTATGTGTCTATGTCTATGTGTAGTGTTTAGTGTCAGCACTATTTTGTTTGAATAGCTTCACGGTCGTCTGTTTATTGTTTTGTTCGATTATATAAGTATTTGTGTTCGTCTTCTTAATAATAAAGAAGGATGTATTGTTATCACGCTGCGCCTTGGTCCACTCTTCCTCAAAGTTACGACGATCGTGACAGGCACATTTATTTGCCAAGGTAGAGTACATGATCAGGGAATATACTAAATGTACAGGCTACAATGTGGGGATCTCATGCATGGTAATAACTACATGTGTATATGACTTGTATGCTTGGCACAAAGTTATATTATATTCTACTCAATCCATAGGCTTCATTAATGCCATTCAGACTGTTTTGAAGTTGATACAACTGGCTATGATAGCTGAGGTTCAGAGCTAGGTTCTGAACTAATATGTATACCAAATGTTTTATACACAGATCGGCTACATAGCTAGCTACACATCCATAGACATACAGTTATTTTTTTCCTCCACTGCACAATAAGCAAGAAATAGTTAGCTAGCTACGTTACTTCATCTGCATTGCATTGAAAATATCAGCAAGGCAAGCTTACAAAATTGTACATTAAATTTGCAGTAAATGCTTTAGCAAGCTAGATTCTTTACACCCAGTGTTTCACAAGATGACAGCCTGGTTAGCTGGTTGTTTCAGGAGTCCCTAAAACATTAAACAACCAGAATTACAATTTCATACTCATGTCACAACACCCATAAAGCTAGCCAGCTAGATGGCTAATGTTAGCTAGTCAGCTAGCTTGCTAAACAGAGATTTTGGTAAATTAACTTAATGACCAAAAAATATGCATAATCGTTTGTCTCTACATTAACTAGTATATTCCTCTCAACTGCAGTTGTTTTGCTTTATTCGTTATGACGTTATAATTACTTACATTTGCTTAGATCCTAGTATTTTTGTCAGCCATCTTTGCTGAAGAAACTCTCCAGCCTTGGGTCGCATAGCGTCAAATTCATCATGGGAACAATTCGATAAGATTGGTTATCGCCTAACGGTTCCCCGCTGGTAATTTGCATAAAGTGTTGAACTTTTTCACCACCTTTCACGCCATGTTTGCGCCGCCAACGGTCCCCCGCCCTCTCCGCTTTCGTTCCATTGAAAATTAATGGGAAGCGTTGTTGCACCACGCAGCACCATGTGCTAGTGAACACGGGGCACAGTGACCGTACGTACATACCCCAACCAGAAGCCATGGATTACAGGCAACATCCGCACTGAGCTAAAGGGTAGAGCTGCCGCTTTCAAGGAGTGGGACTCTAACTTATAAGAAATCCCACTATGGCCTTCAACAAACCATCAAACAGGCAAAGCGTCAATACAGGACCAAGATTGAATCGTACTACACCATCTCCGACGCTCATCGGATGTGGCAGAGCTTGCAAACTATTGACACGAGCCTACCAGACTGTGTAATCACGCACTCTGTAGCTGATCTGAGTAAGACCTTTAAACAGGTCAACATTCACAAAGCTGCAGGGCCAGATGGATTACCAGGACGTTTACTCCAAGCATGCACTGACCAACTGGCAAGTGTCTTCACTGCCATTTTCAACCTATCCCTGACCGAGTCTGTAATGCTAACATGTTTCAAGCAGACCACCATAGTCCCTGTGCCCAAGAACACCAAGGTAACCTGCCTAAATGACCACCAACCCAAAGCATTCACGTCTGTAGCCATGAAGTGCTTTGAAAGGCTGGTCATGGCTCACATCAACAACATTATCCCAGAAACACTAGACCCACTCCAATTTGCATACCGCCCCAACAGATCCACAGATGAAGCAATCTCTATTGTACTCCACACTGCCCTTTCCCACCTGGACAAAAGGAACACCTACGTGAGAATGCTATTCATTTTACTACAGCTCCTAGGAACCCCTAGGCTAATGATTTCTCCGAAAGCTAATTGGAGTCCACTAACCTGGAGTCTAATCAACGAGACGAGATTGGAGATTTTGGTTAGAGCTGCCCCATAAAAAACACTCACAAAATATTTGTTTGCTATTCACAAGAAGCATTGCCTGATGTGAACCATGCCTCGAACAGATCTCAGAAGACCTTAGATTAAGAATTGTTGCCTTGCATAAAGCTGGAAAGGGTCACAAAAGTATCTATAAAATTCAGTCCACAGTAAGACAAATTGTCTATAAATGGAGAAAGTTCAGCACTGTTGCTACTCTCCCTAGGAGTGGCCGTCCTGCAAAGATGACTGCAAGAGCACAGCGCAGAATGCTCAATGAGATTAAGAAGAATCCTAGAGTGTCAGCTAAAGACTTAAAGAAATCTCTGGAAGATGCTAACATCTCTGTTGACAAGTCTACAATACATAAAACACTAAACAAGAATGGTGTTCATAGGAGGACACCATGGAAGAAGCCAGTCAAAAAAACATAGCTGCACGTCTGAAGCTCGCAAAAGAGCGCCTTGATGTTCTACTGGCAAAATATTCTGTGGACAGATTAAACTAAAGTTGTGTTGTTTGGAAGGAACACACAACACTATGTGTGGAGAAAAAAAGGCACAGCACACCAACATCAAAACCTCATCCCAATTGTACAGTATGGTGGAGGGAGCATCATGGTTTGGGGCTGCTTTGCTGCCTCAGGGCCTGGACAGCTTGCTATCATCGATGGAAAAATTAATTCCCAAGTTTATCAATACATTTTGCAGGAGAATGTAAGCCTATCTGTCCGCCAATTGAAGCTCAACAGAAGTTAGGTGATGCAACAGGACAACAAACCAAAAGACAGAAGTAAATCAACAACAAAATGGCTTGAACAGAAGAAAATACGCCTTCTGGAGTGGCCCAGTCAGTCCTGACCTCCACCCGATTGAGATGCTGTGGCATGACCTCAAGAGAGCGGTTCACACCAGACATCCCAAGAATATTGTGGAACTGAAACAGTTTTGTAAAGAGTAATGGTCCAAAATTCCTCCTGACCGTTGTGCAGGTCTGATCCGCAACTACAGAAATGCTTGTGCTTGGTTGAGGTTATTGCTGCCAAAGGAGAGTCAACCTGTTATTAAATCCAAGGGTTCACATACTTTTTCCAACCAGCACTGTGAATGTTTACACGGTGTGTTCAATAAAGACATGAAAAATTATAATTGTTTGTGTGTTATTAGTTTAAGCAGACTGTGTTTGCCTATTGTTGTGACTTAGATGAAGATCAGATAACATTTTTATGACCAATTTATGCAGAAATCCAGGTAATTCTAAAGGGTTCACATACTTTTCTTCCCACTGTACATAAGTATTCAGACCCTTTACTCAGTACTTTGTTGAAGCACCTTTGGCAGCTATTACAGCCTTGAGTCTTCTTGGGTATGACACTACAAACTCAGCACACTTTTATTTGGGGAGTTTCTCACATTCTTCTCTACAGATCCTCTCAATCTTTGTCAGGTTGGATGGGGAGCGTCGCTGCACAGCTATTTTCAGGTCTCTCCAGAGATGTTAGATCGGGTTCAAGTCCGGGATCTGGCTGGGCCTCTCAAGGACATTCAGAGACTTGTCCCGAAGCCACTCCAGTGTTGTCTTGGCTGTGTGTTTAGGGTTGTTATCCTGTTGGAAGGTGAACCTTCACCCCAGTCTGAGGTCCTGAGCGCTCTGGAGCAGGTTTCATCAAGGATCTCTCTGTACTTTGCTACTTTCATCTTTCCCTCGATCCTAACTAGTCTCCCAGTCCCTGCAGCTGAAAAACATCCCCACAGCATGATGCTGCCACCACCATGCTTCACCGTAGGGATGGTGCCAAGTTTCCTCCAGGCGTAACATTTGGCAATCAGGCAAAAGAGTTCAATCTTGGTTTCATCAGTCCAGAGAATCTTCTTTCTCATGGTCTGAGAGTCTTTAGATGCCTTTTGGCAAACTTCAAGAGGGCAGTCGTGCCTTTTACTGAGGAGTGGCTTCCGTCTGGCCACTCTACCATAAGGCCTGATTGGTGGGATCTGAAGAGATGGTTGTCCTTCTGGAAGGTTCTCCCATCTCCACAGAGGAACTCTGGAGCTCTGTCAGAGTGACCATCTGGTACTTGGTCACCTCCCTGACCAAGGCTCTTCTCCCGTGATTTCTCAGTTTGGTCGGGCGGCCAGCTATGGAAAGAGTCTTGGTGGTTCCAAATTTCTTCCATTTAAGAATGATGGAAGCCACTGTGTTCTTGGGGACCTTTAATGCTGCAGACCTTTTTTGGTACCCTTTCCCAGATCTGTAGCTCGACACAATTCTGTCTCAGAGCTCTATGGACAATTCCTTCAACCTCATAGCTTGGTTTTTGCTCTGAAATGCACTGTTAACTGCAGGACCTTATACAGACAGGTGTGTGCCTTTCCAAATCATGTTCAATCAATTGAATTTACCACAGGTGGACTCCAATAAAGTTGTAGAAACATCTCAAGGATTATCAACAGAAACAGGATGCACCTGAGCTCAATTTAGAGTCTCATAGCAAAGGGTCTGAATACTTATGTAAATACATTTGCAAACATTTCTAAAAACCTGTTTTTGCTTTGTCATTATGGGGTATTGTGTTAAGATTGAAGGGGGGGAAAGAATGTAATCAATTTTAGAATAAGGCTGTAATGTAACAAAATGTAGAAAAAGTAAACGGGTCTGAATACTTTCCGAATGATAGACAGCTAGCCAGATTTTTAAAAGACAGCTTCTCTCCTATCCTTTTTCAGTCACAGGTGGGAACTGGATTAGGTGTGAGCAGTGCAGGAGGTGGGCTCATTAGTTGTGCTCCTGGGGATAGCTTTATTTGTGTCCTATGTACAAATTAGAATTGTGTAATAGCAGAGCATAAGAGTTGCCAATTCAATGTCACACTGGGTTAATTAGTTAAGTTATTCTTAATAGATGTTATTTCTGATGTTATTTAATGTTATTAGTTATATTCTATTCCAATATTATAGTCCAATTGATATTTTTTTTATGGGAATAAAAAACAACTATTGAAAACCTTTTGCTCCTGAATGTCATCTTATTTTTACGCTGGGATGTAAAATCTTGCATTATTCAAATCATATTTAGTGTAATTGTACATAATGTATTGTTTGGAAAAGGAACAACAAGGTAAATTAATGTGCAGGTGAGTTAAAAAGAGGGACTTTACATCAAATCTCCTCATAGTGCAGATATTAATGGTGACATTTATAGTTTATTTGCCTATGCATGACCTTCATCCACATACCATTTTTTTTTGCCAAAAGTTGCTTTTTTTGTCTCAGCAATTAGATATTGTTCCTAGGGGGGATAGTTACCCCTACTACCCTACTGTTTGTCCATGTTGAGACGCTGTAGCCAGTAATCCTCAAAATAGTCCGAATTAATCTAAAATAACTCAAGAAATCTGTCATTGTTGACGTTTTCGCCGAGGAAATCTTAGGCGCGCAATTGTACATATAACTAAGATGTTTGGTGCATTATTTCTCTATGGGAAACATGTGCATTAAAACGAATCGTCTTTCGTTGAATGACAACAAAGACTCCCTACACTTGACCAATCACGGACGAAGGGGTGTAGACTTCGGCTCCCGAACTGGCCTTGATAAAAATGTGTGCCGAACAGCCTAAAAAACTCGCACCGAAGTCCAAAATGTCGTCATAATATACGCACGAACTCTTCCGAACTGTTTCGGCTGGGAAGCATGCGGACTCCAAGAAGGCATGGAATTGCAAACACTGCAGTGGCAGTGCAGCACTGTCAACTGGAAAACGTCCATGAACCATTCTAACAATGCCAACTACTTGGTGAGTAGGCACTACTGTGCCACCTGGAGGACACATTTGCCAATGATCATCTCCGTCATTAAACAAATGCTGACGACTAAGATTAAAACAATTAGGTTTATTCTCAGAATAACTACATCAGTTCGGTATGCAGGGCGTGAATGGCAAACACTTGTCCTGAAACATTGTGCCTGCGAAAATGCATAGCTATAAATTAGTGCACGCTGTTCAAATTCAGTTTGGAGAACAGCAGTCTAACCTGATATGAAGTCTGCTTTGCCCCTGAGGACAAAGTTGTATTGAAGAATCGAAACGTTGTTTCAAAACGGATTTTCAGAATCGTGCGTTACATGATTGGTGTAAAATGTTGTAAACATAACATTTTAGATTAGAATAACCATTCCATTTATAGCATACAGATTCCAGTGGCCCAGACATTATTTTCACTCGAATACTACTACCCTCCACGTGGAGGCGATATTCCGCGTTTGAGGATGTTGGACGAGACGCACAGAAGAAGAACTTACTGTCATCAGCAACAAACGTGGCGGCGCCCGCAATGTTGACTTTACGGTCATTCATTCATTAAACAATGACTTGTGTTTAGAAGCGACCATATCGTTATTACAAAGACCGAATTTCAATAGGCTGTATGGATCTGTGCAAAACTACTTCAGTAAGTGTATAATTTTATTTGAAGGATTCTTTCTCGCTGACGAAAGATAAGGTCCATAATGTTTCGAAAGCCGCGTCGCAAGCGATGGTTATTGACGTTGCTAAACGTTAAAATACAACGTCGGGATTGTGGTTCACATGAGCCAGTTGTGGGCGAAGTTAATGGCTGAAACTATAGGGAGAAGGCAGAATGCCGCCTAGAGTTTTCGAGAGGTAGCTATTATCATATGTCAAACATTGACGTCAAGCTGGGTTTTGGCTAACTGTTTTTTGGGCATGGAATTAGACCTACATTTGAGTGCTAGTAGTTTCCAAATTAAAGTTTGCCCCAGACTTGCTTCCCATGTTCAGGAGACAGTATGAGATCAATATCTTAACAGATAATAATGGAGTTGGATCTGGATGTTAAGTGAGTGTCACAAGGTTTTGGTTGTTAATCTAGTAATATTGATCAATATGTTTGCGCCAGCCTGCAACCGGTCTGTTTCCGCTTTAGCCATTTACTTTGTTATTCTCATAGGGGGTGCTTCAACCAACCACATATTGTTTCCACTAGTGGTGGTGGTAGTAGTATCAAAGTAATTTGTGTAGGTGTCTATTTCAACATGGTTCTTTTTCTCTCTTTGCTTTCCCAGGAGCCAAGTTTCCTGACCCAGGCTGTTATGGCCACACCCAGTTCCACCTGGTCCCTGATAGGTATTGCAGGGACAACATGGCCAAACTGAATCTGACTGACCAGATTGAGGTCTATCTGAGAGCTAATGGCATTGCCAGTCTATTCGCATGGACAGGAGCACAAGCCATGTATCAAGGTGCGTGGAGTCATTACTTGAATATCAGGTGTTATTCTCCTTACCACCCTAAGCATCAGTCACTTTTAATTCATTTTACCATTCAGCTGTTTTCTGACTGCTCTTGAATACATTTATTCTTGATACATTTTAGTTGTGAATACCACCATTTGTTGTTAAAGGACATTTGTAATCTTGAACAAAACATCATCAGGTTTCTGGAGCCATGAGGATGTGGCCAGGTCCTTTGTGTCCCAGGCTGTGATCACTATTGGCCAGTACTTCTCTTTCTCCTGTTACCAGCGCAACTCCCTGGCCCTGTCCATGAGATGGATGCTGTGAACCCCAGGAAGAAGTTGTGCTGGGGGACAGACAGTATTCATCTGTATGAAATGAAGCATGGTGCTGTGGTTGGGCTGGATTACAGGGTCCTCAAGCTCCTGATCTGGTTCCTACTGGGCAGGTCAGGTGGACATGGAGAGATGGTGTATGCAGGGTAAAATAAGTGTTTTTGTTGAACTGTTTCCATCTGGATTCAACAGTGGCAAATGCCAATTCATGTACACTGAACATGTGCAGTGTATGTGTGTGTATGTGTATATATATCTATATATATATATATATATATATCTGCAATGATCTGGCAGAATGTATTCATGTGGAAAGTAAAAAACAGTTGCATACAGGGTTGATTGGTGTCCACATCACTAAGGACCTATCATGGTACAAACACACCAACAGTTGTGAAGTGGCCACAACAATGCCTCTTCCCCCTCAGGAGGCTGAAAAGATTTGTCATGGGCCCCTCAGTTATTCAAAAAGTTATACAGCAGCACCATTGTGAGCATCTTGACTGGCTGCATCACCGCTTGGTATGGCAACTGCTTGGCATCTGACTGCAAAGCGCTGTGGAGGGTGCGTGCCTACGGCCCAGTACATCACGGTTTGAGCTCCCTGCCATCCAGGACCTCTATATCAGGCTGTGTCAGAGGAAGGCCCTAAAAATTGTCAAAGACTCCAGCCACCCAAGTCATAGACTGTTTCAATGGGGAAAGTTTGGCGCATACCCCGCTTCAGTGATTATTGTTGAAAACCCTGCTTCTGGTGTTCTGCTTTTTGCCACTAGGTGTCGCTTAGTCAATGTGGAAAAACACACAACCATAGATGGAACAAGGAGCCAGATGTTTCACCAGATGTATAAATCTGAAGCATCCGGTTGGAATTTCCACCCCTCACCAAACATGGTGCGGACAGGAAGCCCAGTGGGAGAGTATGGAGCGAGATGGAACTGGGCCGACATTCTGCTGATTTTTCTCATAGAAGAAGAAAAGCCCGATCTCAATTAGTTATCTCTTCCCAAAACTAGAATCTGTTAGAGTGCAATACGTTTTGTAGATGTGACACTTTGCCAAAGTTCCCTAACGGAAATATGCAAATAAATGCTAGAACGCGCCAATAGGATCTCGGTAGCTTGTCCTTGGCTCTGCCCACCTCGTTGCTTGTTCGGCCCACTCTGCTTAATTTTCTCCTATGAGAAACTACACAGATGAATTATCTTGTTAGTTATAAATATATTTGGCACAACCATTTATCAGGGGTACTGACAAAGATGATTCATCATTAGGATTTTTATTTACCATTCACATACAACAGGAAAGTTACATCTGAGTTAGGACAACAATAATATAGCATTTTAAAATGTATATTAAAGGCACACTGCTTTAACACTGACAGATAATGTAAAATAAACATCATATGGGGACTTCAAGGGATTAATTATATCAGCAAAGCAGAAAATTGACTTGTTTGTCGAAGTACAAGGCACTGCGCACCAACTACCATATGTAATTGATAAGTGCAGTTGAGGATGTGCAAGAATAAGAAGACTTGTCAAACAAGAAGACATTGGCATTTATGTCAAACCATAGGCACGCACATCCTGTTAGGCAAAAGTGAAGGCCTCTCAAGCGATCTCACCAACCGAACCAGACAACACACTGTGCTCAGATATCACTGCTATTTTCACAACCTCATTGGTACTGGTAGTATGATGTTGAATGAAACATGGACAAATACAAATATAAAGATAATTTATGTCAAAATGCTGAAAAATATATTGTTGCATTATAATTATTGATCCAAAAATAAAACAAATATTTTACTAATACGTCTGTTGACACATTCAGAAAGGGGGACATTTTGTCTTTGGTAGAGGATGTCCTTGTTTTTGTGGAAAAGGTGTTGCTGCAACAGTTTGCAATAAGACGTTTTCTTGTTGAGTAAGGTTATGAAACTACTTAGAATTGATTTTTAAAAATGTGCTATTGGTTTATGAATAAGAAATGGTTTCAGCGACACTCGGAAAACAAAACTTAGCACTAGGAACACACATTTCTTATAGTTTATTTACCCTGTTGACGCTGTATCGGTTTAAATTTTTCGTTGTCTCGTTGTGGTATTCTCATCCATTCCATTATTACCTTCCCTTGTCCTAAAATAGCAGAAGTTAAAAAGAGCATCTTAGTCTTGAAAAGATACAGCATGTGCAAAGTTATGTCACTGTAAGAATCAGTCAAACAATACAATTCCCTTGAGTAAGGTATGATTAGCTTAACAAATACTCACAATTTATGCGTTGGTTCAGCATGCACCCCATTTTCTGAGAATAAGAAAATGTGAGTTTAGTTTTATACAAAGGATGACCATCATGTTATAAAGAACACATTGTACATGGAGGATAAAACAATTGTCCTGAAAGCTACTGCAAAGCTGTATGCACATGTGAAGACGTCACGCTGCTTGCTTAGCGAGTATCGCTTCCTCTTGATTCGACTCGCATGTGACACGTGACCGCCCTCCCGAAGTGTCTTACCAGTCGCGCCACACGAAAAGCTAGCTGTTCGCTGGCACGCTTCAGGCGGAGGAGTAAGTTCCCCACATCCCGATGTGCTACACAGAGCTGTATACAAAGCAGTGTGTATGTTATTACCTGTGGGCGAGTGACTGCTCTTCTGCGAGCTCCACCTCTCATAGAGCAGAATGAGGAGGACCAGGATGATCACCTCAGCCACGATGGCTATGAAGGGTTTCAGAGGCTCCATGAAGGTGATGACCCGAACTTCCACCCGGCTCACACTGGCCTTGATGTTATAGATTGCACTGCAGACATAGACACCAGAGTCCTCCTCTGTCAGGTTCATCACAGTGAGCTTGGTTGTGTTTCCATCCACACTGATCTTGTAAAGAAGGGGGTCAGTAGTTGCATTGATGAGTTCCTGAAACCAAAAGAAAACGATGGCACGAAGCCTTTAACACGAAGTGGTACTATTGATAATTGGCAAAGCTGTCAAATGAAATAGCATATGATTTATTAATGGTCAACTGTAAGTTGAATGAAATTAAAACATCTTATGTTACAATACGTAGTTAATAACTAATGTTGACGGTGTCTCCCTTTACACATTGATTACATTTGGGCAACCTTCTCACCTGCTCGGTTCCGTTTGCTTTGTACCAAAGCCAAGCGTTAGGGGGAAGCTTGATTTTACAGGCCATCGTCACAGAGTCACCCACATACGCAACAATAGGCTTGTCCTTCTTATCATCCATCTCTGGGGCTGGAGGAGAAGAGAGGGACCCGTATCAAGATCAAAATGATATCTACAGGCACACTTCATTATTCAATACAAATTGCCAGCGCCTTGCACAGATGGGGTTTTAGTCCATTTCTGTGCATTCTTGTAATGTTGTGAATGATCATGTCACTATACTTTTTATTTAATATAAACATACGTGTAATATTGGATGACAGAGAACATGTAGCCTAATTTGACATGCCTGTAGCAATACATGGCTATGAATGAGACTAGAGAATGTGAAATATGGTGTATGCATTGACTTATGTCATATAACATACTGTACCTGCCACATTGAAATCAATTTTTGCCTCGTCGGTATCACTAAAGATGCATGAGTAGTTCCCAAGGGTATCCCCAGTAATTCTGAACCTGTAAAATATATAATCATAGCTTAATTTTCACTAACACATGTCTAAGGAAAGTATCATATCTAAAATATAGTTGTTTTGTCAGTCTAAGAAACATTCGCTGTCAAATGTCAATTAGGCACATCATTAGAAAATGTTGGCAAAGCATGGTATCTGACCTCTGGCCATGGGCCAGAATTGGTTACAGTCAAGGAACCCACTACTCTGGGATACAATATAACAGAGGCAAAGTGGATCATTTTAACTGCTTCAGTAGTGAAATATAACCAAGTCCTGACGTACCAAAAGTGTATTTGCACAAAGTAATACATAGAGGTCTTCACGGGTCTACCCGAACCTGAATAGGCGAGACCTGAACCGGGACCCAAACTGCCCTCTGGTCCGGGTTGGGTCCTGTTTGATTGTCATCGGGTCCCTGACCTAGTCTTGGGTCTATGTAACTACAGCTGATAAAATCGAGTGGACCCGAATGGACCCGCTCTGCATAGCCTATAGCATATTTATTTTATGCTAATAAGCTGAATTTATTCACTTATAGAAGGCCTAGCCAACATATAACGATGTTAACCTGAAGAGCAACTTAGTTGATAAACTTTTTTTTTTTTTGTCACTATGGTCCAATCGGGTCTGGTCTAGACCTAGGTCGTCAGGTCCATTCGAGTTCGGGTCTGACTGTTCTCGGGTCCAGATTTGATTGTCCTCGGGTCAGTTAAAGTCGAAGTAAATCTTTTTGGACCCGAGAAGACCTCTAATACAGAGCTGCCTAATTTGGAGAGTAGATACTGAAGATATTCTCCCAACCTCTATAATTAACATTTGGGTCCATAGACCATTGTATATTTACATGTAGATGACAGGCAGTTACATTTCAGATTTACATTCTCTATCCCTGATGGAATAAGGAATACATACTTACACTCTTTTGAGATTATATTGTTCATTCTCCAATTGTACAGTAAGCCGAGTGTTAGTAATTTCACTCCCATCTTTTCGCCAGTACCCGGTAATGTTTGGTAATTTGTTTGGATTACCGGTCCAGGTACATGCTAGCTCTAAATCGATGGGTTTCAAGATTTCAACTTTTTCAACCAGACTGTCACCTGTTTAGAATTTTGGTGGGATTTCAAACAGATAGGGAGAAAGAAGCTAAAATGAGACATCTGTTCAACCCCTATAATACAGCTCAAATAGATATGTAAACTTTACACAAACATACAGATGAACATATACCAGGATTTCAGACAACAAAACATTTTTTTAAGTATCACAAGATGACTGAGTGAAGAATGAATTAAACATGTAACACTACACCACTGTACACAAAGAAATTGTGTACAGCAACAACACAAACTTGTGACTAAAACAAGAACTCTCTAGTAGTTACCTTTCAGGACTGCACTCTTAAAGACTGTTGTGACTGGATCCGTCAAAACCAACTCAGGATTTGTTTCTGCTATAAGGGAAATGAACATAAACATTATGTTGTTTGATATGACGAGTGTTACTGAGTGATGTGTTGTTGGATTTGCACCAAACATAAAGCTTTGTATTCAGTACATAAAATTCAGTTTTACTTTAGTGCCTTATTGCAAACAGGATGCATGTTTTGGAATATGTTTTATTCTGTACAGGCTTCCTTCTTTTCACTCTGTGGTATCTTTCCTCTCCAGCAACTAAATTATGAAGGACGCCTGTATCTTTGTAGTGACTGGGTATTGATACACCATCCAAAGTGTAATAACTTTACCATGCTCAAAGTGATATTCAATGTCTGCTTTTCATGTTTTATTAATTTATAAAAACAATTCCACTTTGATTGGTTATTGTGGGTAGGCCAGTGACACAAATTTTAAATGCATGCTGTAACACAATAAAATGTGGAAATAGTCAAAGTGTGTGAATACTTTCTGAATGTATGTACATATTTTTTCAAAGCTCAGTAGTCTAAACACGTAACATTGTAGGGTTGATCCACGAAAAGAGTACATTTTGCATGCCTTTGATATTTTAAGTAGAAATCCTGCACCAATATTGCATTATAGAAACCTGTTATAATTCTGCCATTTAATATAGACCACATATAAAATTCAATAAATCACATTTTTAATATGAACAAATGCTCGCTAAATTGCCAAAAATTCTGAATTTTGATATGTCCCTCTGTGCACCCTCTGTGACTTCTTGGAAGATTTTAACCCACTTAACCTCAACATTTCTCCAAGTTTTCACCGTCATTTTAAAGCGCTAGTTATGCCATTAGTTATTTTGTTGCTTTGACAGAGTCATTTCTGAAGATTATTACTTATTTATTAGTGATTAATTTACACTCACCAGCCAATTTATTAGTTACACCACCCCATTCACGAAAATAGATTGCTCCTACAGGCAGTGAGTCACGTGGCCGTGGATTGCTATATAAAGCAGGCAGACAGGCATCGAGGCATTCAGTTACTGTTCGCTTGAACATTAGAATGGCCTAAACTAGTGACCTAAGCGACTTTGAGCGTGTTATGATCGTCGGTGCCAGGCATGCTTGATCCAGTATCTCAGAAACGACCGCCCTCCTGGGCTTTTCACACACGACTGTGTCTAGGGTTTCCCGAAAATTATGTGACCAAAAAAAAAGAGCATGCAGTCCTGTGGGCAAAAACAGCTTGTTGATGAAAGAGGTCGAAGGAGAATGGCAAGAATCTTGCAAGCTAATAGGTGTGCCACAAACAGGCAAATAACGGCGCAGTACAACAATGGTGTGCAGAACGGCATCTCGGAACGCACAACTCATCAAACCTTGTCATAGATGGGCTATTACAGCAGACGACCACACCGGGTTCCACTCCTATCAGCTAAAAACAAGAAGAAGCGGCTTCAGTGGGCACACGATCACCTATAGTGATCGTAAATAGTGTTAAAGAAATAACTTTTTGGCTATTTTGTGGTGGAAAACTGAGCGGGTTGAGCATAACACGTCAACCCCATTACAAATAGAAAAACAGGCTAGATATGTTTTAGCAATTAAAATGTTTTTGTGAAGCTTATATTCAATTGTCACTCACTGTTGCACACAACAAGCTTCCATTACCCCTATCACGAGGTGATTCACGGCTGATTTAAGATTAAATCGTCAACCCTGTTACGGTCACCCTTTATTTGGCACTTAATAGGCACATACTATAGTAATTTTTTATTTAACCTCTTGAGATGATTTAAGCATGTTTTTTATTAAGTTGAACATGTGGTATTTTTGTTACTAAGTTACACTACCCAAAAGGTACTCAATTTGGTGGAATGACCCAGTAATGTACAGTGGGCTCCAAAATTACTGGCACCCCTGACTGGCAATGCACAAACAATGCTTAAACAAATATAAACAATTCAATTATAGAGATAAACTCAAAATACCAACATGTGAGAAATACTGTACTTTATTAATGTTTCAATGGAACCAACCAAAATAATTTCTTGATTTAATTAAAAATCAATGTCCTCCAAATCAAGGTTTCACAATTAATGGCACCCTTAAAGATTATTGTAAATAACATCTACCAAAATTAAACCACAAATTAAATTCCACTTATTTAAGTTTATCTAAGTCTTAAGGAACTATATTGAGCCATTACATCACTTCCTGTTTCACTAGGGTATAAAAATTAGGTAACACACATGCAATATCCCGCTGTCATCCAACACCATGAAGAAAACAAAAGAACTGGCAGTTCAAAAGAGACAGGTGGTCATAGACCTTCATAAATCTGGTAATGGCTACAAGAAGATCCACAAACGATTGAATATACCACTGAGCACTGTCAGGGCAATTATTTAAAAGTTCTAAAGATATTGAACATTTGAAAACCTCACGGGTAGAGGACGCAAATGCATTTTGCCCCCCACGATAGGGAGGAGGATGGTGAGAGAAGCAACAAAATCCCAAGAATCATTGTGAAAGAATTGCAGGCCTTGGTGGCGTCTTGGGGTCACCAGGTTTCAAAAAGCACCATCAGACGCCACCTCCACATCCACAGGCTCTTTGGAAGGGTTGCCAATAGAAAGCTCTTTCTGACTCCAAGACACAGACACAAGTGCTTGGAGCCAAATGTCATTTAAATTATGACTGGAAGAAGGTGCTCTGGTCAGATGAGACAAAAATTGAACGTTTTGGTCAGATACAGCATCGGCATGTTTGGCGTCGAAACAGAGATGCATACAAGGAGAGGCACCTCATACCCACAGTGAAATATGGAGGGGGTCAGTGATGTTTTGGGGCTGTTTTAATTCCAGTGGTCCAGGGGCACTGGTTAAGATTGATGGCATAATGAATTCTACCAAGTATCAGGCAATTTTGGCTGACAATCTGGTTGCCTCTGCCAGAAGGCTGGGACTTGGCTGTATGTGGACTTTCCAACAAGACAATGACCCGAAACAGACCTCAAGATCCACACAGAAATGGTTCTGTGACAACAAAATCAATGTTCTACCATGGCCATCTCAGTCGCCGGACCTCAATCCAATCGAAAACCTGTGGGCTGAGTGGAAGAGGGCAGTTGATAAGCGCAAACCCAAGAATGTGAAGTATCCAGAAAGGATCTGCATAGAGGAATGGTCCTAAATCCCTTCAAATGTGTTCCTTAACCTTGTCAAGCATTACAGGAAAAGACTCCATGCTGTTATCCTTGCCAGAGGTGGTTGCACTAAGTACTAAATGAGGAGTGCCAATAATTATGAAACCTTGATTTTGGTGAAATGTATTTTGTATTAAATAATTGCATAATTTTGGTTGGTTCCATTGAAACATTAATAAAGTACAGTATTTCTCACATGTTGGTATTTTGAGTTTATCTCTATAATTATATTGTTTATATTTTTTTAAGTATTGTTTGTGCATTGCCAGTCAGGGGTGCTAGTAATTTTGGAGCCCACTGTATATGACATACAACTCACATTTTAAGCAGTTAACTGCCACAAAGGGTAGTCATGTAAAGCACAGCGTGCTTACAATACACACTTCAAAGTCATTGCCAGCAGCACACCACCAGTAACGAAATATGATCTCAGTAACGAAAAAAATGGCATCTCTGGTGATCCATACAACAGACCCAATTTTTGGTCCAATGTCCTCCTGATACATAATACTGAAGGATTAGAAGCAAATTGAATACACCACACCAATGCAGTTACTATGGAAATCTAATGCACATTTTCAGATGTACTGCTGCAGCTAAAACTCTCAGCCACACTTGTTCCACTGGCTACAAGGTCACATCACAACCAGCCAAGCAGAAAGACCTGTCTACAAAGCTGATACATATAAAATCCAGACTCTATATTTACTTGTATAGATGCCTCTCCAGAAGAGAGGAAACAGGATGAGCTGAAGGGAAAGGATCCAGGGCGAAAACATGGTTGTTTCAGTCAGTCAGCTAGTCCTGTGTTATCTGCTGCATAGAGTTTTTCTGTAAGATCTCTCTCTCATCAGCTGCCTGCTGCTCCTCTCTCTCGCCCCTTTCCCTCCCCTCCTTGTTCTTCCCCTCAGCATCGGTGACGCAGCAAAGATATCAGCCTCCTCAGCCTGCTGGTGTTCTTCTATTATTCATACAGACACAGACCGAGGGTACAGACAGTCCTGTCCCATAGTGCAACAGCGACCTTGTCATGGAAGGTGCAAAAAAAGTACAGTACAGTGAGTATCATATGACAACCCTACACTACAGTATAAACATTT
>NC_036872.1:11420875-11566615 GCF_002910315.2 Salvelinus sp. IW2-2015
AAACATTTGGTTGAAAAATTACTTGGGGGGGGGGGGGGGGGGGAGATATACAGGTCATGTAAGATGTGATGTAGAACGGCTGTAAATCACATGGTACAGTATGCCTGTCATCTTGGAGATCACTGTCCAACGTCCTTGTCCATTATTCCCCCAAAATGATATGTGCAACATCAGATTTATACCATTATACCATAAACATCACCTGTGCTAATATTACCAATGGTTGAGTTTTCTTCGGTATTCAATACTATTTCTGTATTCACAGTTGTTATATTCTAATGAAATGTATATCTTTAAAGTTGTTTACCTCGGGCAAGACAGTATAGTTTAATGTATTGAGTGTAGATCTAGGGATTTACTCAGTGGTATACAGATTCCACTCTGTCGGCGACAGGGCACTCAGGCTATGGTTGGTGATGTAAGGGGATTAAAGTCAAACTCACACATGAGACGAGTAGTGAGTATAGCACCATGCCCTGTCTGTAGAATATAACACTATCCCAGTCTAAACCACAATAGTACCCATCTCAAAAGCAGTCCCTGTGAACTTCACTTTCATGACTTATATTAAATGTTTTAATTTATACCATCTTTCCCCAAAAGGATTAATCCAGATCATGGCGTTGGCAGAAATTCCTCCGATTTTAGTCACCCGGGCCATCAGTGATCAGCCATGCCCTTCACAGCGCCATCCCAACGTCGGAGGACTCTCTTGGCTTAGCCCGCTTGGAGACCAATCGAATCCAGGGACTCAGTGACCAAAACTTGACAGAAAAAACAAAAGTGCTGTCTGAAAATCCCCTGGTAGGATATTCACCCTGTTGAGGCTGATAGTGAGTAGTCGAGCAGTTTGGTGAAGAGCTACAGTAGTAGAGCACTGTCCAGTCCAGCTCTCTACTGCAGTGTTCTAACAGAGGAAAAAGGAGACGTCACCATGTCCACCGAGGGGATGTCTAGAGAGGAGGCAGAGGAGTACCAGAAACAGGTGGTGGAGGAAAAGTAAGTCACTACTACTAGCCCTTATTTTACAGTACTGTAAAAGTCATACAAAGTGGTAATCAAACAACTGCAAAGGATGCTTAGGGTGAAAGGAATGCTTCAAGGTTGGGGTCAATTCCATTTCAATTCAGCCAAATACAAGAAGTAGAGATTGAATTCTTATTCAATTGAAATTAAATGTCAAATAAATGATGCTCCTGAATCTGAGGCCAACCTCATTGGAATGATTGAAATTGACATTTTGTATTAGATTTATTCAATAGCAAGCAAGAGCAGAGCATTTAGTTTGAAACTTTCCCTTTTTTGAAAAATGTTAGCAATTTTTATTATCCTAGGTATGTGAAGTAAAAAAGACAAACAGTTGTAAGGGAGATACAATGGCAATTTACACGTGTAAATGTACCTCTAGTCAAGAGAATTACACTGATAAAAATACAATTAAACATATTTTACAATTTTTATGAAGAATGCTTTACCAAATAGTAGGGGAGTCAAATTGAAGGCAGACTAACCACAATGCAGTCCTATATTACTTCACACCCAGATTATTTCAGAATTACTGTCTGTCTCCAATTGCTGAGAGTGGTGGGATTGACAGTGCTGCCATAATCTGGAGATTAATAAAAAATATATTTATTACTCTGCTGCCCCAGAAACTGAGTCATTTATATTTTTTTGTTTTCTACATTATCTTATTTAGAGCTGACGCCTATGAAATGTGATTGATTGATATGAAAACTGCAATGGCAATTAATAATTATCATTGCACAGAAGCATAGAAACAGATTTGTATCTCTGAAAAAAAGAATGCACATTTTTACACAACCAGCATCACGCAGTGAAAATACAAGCTGTTTACTTTTTTAGAATTTTGTAAGAGTTATATGATCGACTGTTGGACAATATATTAATACGCTTTTATAGGTTTGGTAACATGGTTTCTTTTCTTGTCTGAAAACAGGATGGAGAGAGATTCAGAGTTCTTGGTAAAGAAAGCTGAGAGGGCCACACTGAGAACGTGCTTAAGAGACAAATACAGACTACCAAAGGTAAGACAGTCTCCTGTCATTCTCCTCCATTCTCATGTCATATGAAACAAGAGGAGAAATGCTGATAAATACTTAGATAAAAATGCCCTCAATAGCAAAATGGCCTCAATATAAAAACACCCACATTTGTAATTTCCTGTGAATGACGTAAGGTGATAATCTTATGCAATTTCTCAGTAAACGAGAACACATTCTCACAAGTGAGTAACATGATGCAACAGAGGCTGTGTCGGTCAGTGTCAGAGTGCGTGACTGAGTACATTTACAGGAGCACATGGCCTGCTAGTCAGATAGGCCTGAGTAGAGCCAAGAGATTAAGGCATAAAAAAAGCCCAGTGACCGCAGCTATCCTGCGTTTGAGCCCCAGGCCTGAAATGCCCTGCGTGTATGTGTGTGTGTATGCCATCTATCTCAGAGGCCCTGTCAGGGTCATAGAGGGTCACATGTGATGCTAAGCTGTTTTCTTTAGCTGTTGGACCTAGAGCCAGCAATGTTTTAGGACCACGTGCCCGGATCAGGTGCCTTCCAACCCAAACTCTTACCTGGTCAGGAAATACCTATTATATGTTTTTTAAAAATGGGCCAGGAAGAAAAACTAGAGAATTTAAACATGATAATATTGATACTGTGCCTAGGCATAATAATGTCCTCCTCAGCCAGTCTGAACAGTGATTCCTCTTCAGCCAGTCTGACCAGTGCATTGCTTGCTGTGTTTAGAGTGAACAGGACGCAAACCTGATGGAGTTGGCAGGAGACGACATTGACGTGCCCGAAGAACTACTCAAAATGGTGGATGAGGACGCCACAGAGGAGGAGGAGAAGGACTCTATCCTGGGCCAGATACAGAACCTCCAGAACATGGACATGGACCAGATCAAGGAGAAAGCCTCAGCCACCATGGTTGAGATGAAATCTAAAGCAGAGGAGAAGTGCTCTGTAATGTGATGTGATGAGAGGAAACACTGGTTCAGTTGATCTGAGATTAGTTCCTAAGCACCAAGTTTGACCAAGGATAGGACTTCCATGGTTGGACTTCCCTGAAATATTCTAGCTTTCAAGTATTCTAATCTAGACTGTGGGCTTGGATTTATCCGAAACACATACAGTAGTCCTACTACACAATCTAAATTTAACCAGTCTTAAATTGGTTAATCTGTCAATAGAGGGCCCTCTCTCCTGGAGAGATGACTCTTAATCTGTCTTTCTCAGAAGCTGTGGGGAGGAGGTCAGGGAAAACATCACAGGGATGGCAGTAAAAGTATTTTTGTTGTTGTGGTTAATACGGTTTTCTGTTCTTTTTATATACAGTAAACCTCATGTCTTCTTTGCAAGAAGGTACAATTAAGAGGATGTCATGTCATCACGGTTATAAATGCTCTGAATTGTTTCATGTTAAAAAATACATTCCTCTGAATCTTTGGTAAAGCCTTTGTAAAACAGACCATATGCAATTGGATTTTGTACTTGAGCTCGTTTGTAATAAACATAGAGATGTTTCATAAGAACCCCATGAAAAACAATCCATGTTCAGAGCTGTGGTTTATATAATGAGAGACAATGCCTCCATGTGGATAAAATCATAACATTTTACTGAAAATGCTCTTAAAGTTTCAGGATATATATCTCTCTATAGAATATGAAAGTGGCTGGTTCACAGGCTGACTACACCGATTGCATCGCGTGCACGAGCGTTGCAAAATAAATTTAGAAATCTATATGATTAAATTATTGCACCCACACTGCTCGCGCGTGCCAACAAACGTCTACGTTGCCAAGGGCTAAAGTAGAAGTCAGTTCTATTTGTGACGCAGATCGCGCTGCAAGTCCTGCCTCTCCCATCTCCTCATTGGTTTATAGAAGCAGGTACCCACGTGCCATCTCCTCATTGGTTATAGCCACGTGGTTGACTGAAAGACGAATGAGGTCAGTGGCGGTAATGCACCTAATTTATGAAAGTTGCCAATCGCAATATAAAGTCAAGAGAAGATAAAGCCTAGAAGGAGGAGAGATGACTGGAAACGATTCAGTTGACCGTTTTATGTGTGGATTAATTGTCGGAGTAGAGGACCTTGTGCATTTCAGGTAAAATAACAACTCAATGTTTATATCCCAGGACAAATTAGCTAGCAACAGCAAGTTAGCTAAATAGGACAAATTAGCTAGCAAGCTAGCTAGCTAAATTGCCATAAATGTTTAATGCTTTTCGACCTGTCCCCAAATTAATGGAATTGGTTCAGAGTTTGTTTTGATATTTTAACCTGCGTGTCGTGATCGCATTTGATGTAGGGGGACAAAATACATGTATGCACGATGGCACACGCGCGCAGCCGTTTGGGTTCCGTGTAAGACCGGTTTAGCTTTTCAAAGCTCAATACTACACATTATATGAGAATTATCTAATAAAATGAAAGACATTTGCAAAAACCACAACCTTTTCAAGGGATATGTAACAGTTTGACATTATTAAGTCTTATTTTTTTCATTAGGTCAAGTCTGACATTTTAAAGTCGAATTTACTAACTTTAGAAGCCTTTTTAACCTTTAATACACTACAAGTTTGCATTTCCTGTAGTGCAGAAAAATTCTCAGCAATAAAAGAGTGCTCAGATTAAGATCCTACATCTGTAGTCAAAAGTACAAAATACATGTAATATCCATTTAAGCCAGGCACATAGAATACACCAGGATTTACAGAGCAGGCCTACACTAGGTAATGTCAGTTTCCTCCCCAAAATCCCCCAATGCCATAGCCTGGTACCAGATCTGTTGACCATCGGAGTTGGCAAGACAGCACAAACAGATCCTGCACCAGGCGACTAATGCCCCAGAGAGGGCCTCATCACTTGTGGCAAAGCTGCAGGCTATTCATGAAGACAGTCTGCAGCTCGTTGATGTCATCCGTGGTCTCTATGGGAATACTGGCTGTGTTAGTGGAGTTCAGTAACACTGAGTAAGCAGTAGTAAAGCAAGAGGAGCTACAGTTGTCATACAGCTTGGAGCTCACACAGCATGAGCCTCCCACAGCTCCCTGTAGAGACTCGTACACATCCAGGTAAAGGTTGGAGCAGTGTGGGGAGAGAAGGCCATGGTCTTGGGGGTGAGGGTGGTGGATGTGGAGGTGCTTGGCTCTGGGGCTGTGTTAGGGGCAGGTCTGCAGACAGCTGTTCCTCATGGTGCGCTGTAGGTCTATGGCGATCAGGTGCTTGCCGATGTTGACGTCCGTTGTCCAGTCCACCAGCTCATCCACAGCCTTGAAAGAGTCCTGTATACATACTGTGAACCCCAGCTGATCCCACAGAGATGAAGGAGTAGAATAATATTTTTTTGACCTTATGTATTTATACTAGAGCTACAATGGAGATCAAAAGTCTTGTCCAAGGTGAACACTGACCTAAGATGACACCAGCTGCTCCTACAGGAATGTATTTTAAAAATGTTTTATTCAAGAGATCAAACAAAAGAGGCAAATACAGTATAATAAAGTAGTTGTCACACCCTGGCCTTTGTTATATATATTTTCTTGATTAGTTTAGGTAGGTCAGGGTGTGACATGGGGGATGTTTGTGTGTTTTGTCTAGTTTAGGGTGTGTGTATTGTTTAGGGGGTTTTGTAGTATGTATGGGGTTGTGTTCAGTGTAGGTGTTTAGGAAAGTCTATGGTTGCCTGATTTGGTTCTCAATCAGAGACAGCTGGTTATTGTTGTCTCTGATTGGGAGCCATATTTAAGGCAGCCATAGGCTTTAGGTGTTTGTGGGTAATTGTCTATGTGGTACGTTAGTAGCTTGTGTGTGCACTTTTGTTGATAGCTTCACGGTCGTTTGTTGTTTTGTTTTGTAAAAGTGTTTGTTTTCGTGTTTCGTCATTAAAAGAAGATTAAAAGAAGATGTACTCATATCCCGCTGCGCCTTGGTCCGCTTATTATGACGATCGTGACAGTAGTAGTAACGTGAGAATGTAGAAAGTGGTGATTCTTTTTTGTACGCTTCTGTAGAGGGCTGAGACGTGTGTACAGGCAGTGCTGGGGCAGACTGCTGGAGAGCAGGAAGATGCCAGTCTCCTCTGGTGCCTTCCTTTTCATCGGTTTGGGGTCAACATATAGGAAAAGATTATAGAAAGTATTCACACCGCTTGACTTTTTCAACATTTTGTTGTGTTACAGCTTGAATTTAAAATGTATTAAATTTAGATTTTGTCACTGGCCTACACACAATACCCCATAATGTGAAAGTGGAATTATGCTTTTAAATTAAAATTATTTTACAAATTCATAAAAAATGAAAAGCTAAAGTGTCTTGAGACAATACGTATTCAACCCCTTTGTTATGGCAGGCCTAAATAAGTCCAGGAGTAAACATTTGCTTAACAAGTTCCATAATAAGTGGCACGGAATGACTCTGTGCAATAATAGTGTTTTAATAGTTTTAATAGTTTTTGAATGACTACCTCATTACTATACCCCACACATACCAATCATCTGTAAGGTCCTAGAGTCGAGCAGTGAATTTCAAACACAGATTCAACCAAAGACCAGAGAGGTTTTCAAATGCCTCGCAAAGAAGTGCACCCATTGATACATGGGTAAAAAAGCAGACATTGAATATCCCTTGAGCATGGAGAAGTTATTAATTACACTTTGGATGGTGTATCAATACACCCAGTCACTACAAAGATACAGGTGTTCTTCCTAACTCAATTGCCGAAGATGAAGGAAACCACTCAGGGATTTCACCATGAGGCCAATGGTGACTTTAAAACAGTTACAGATTTAAATAGCTGTGATAGAAGAAAACTGAGGATGGATCAACAACATTGTAGGTACTCCACAATACTAACCTAGTTGACTGAGTGAAAAGAAGGAAGCCTGTACAGAATATAAATATTCCATAGCGTGCATCCTGCTTGCTACAAGACACTAAAGTAATGTGGCAAAGCAATTCACTTTTTTGTCCTGAATACAACATATTATGTTTGGGGCAAAACCAATACAACATATTACTGAGTACCACTCTTCATATCTGCAAGCATAGTGGTGGCTGCATCATGTTATGAGTTTGCTTGTAACTGTTAAGGACTGTGGAGTTTTTCAGTATAAAAAATAAACAAAATGGAGCTAAGCACAGGCAAAATCCTAGAGGAAAACCTGGTACAGTTTGTTTTCCACCAGACACTGGGAAACTAATTCACATTTTGGCTGGACAATAACCTAAAACACAAGGCCAAATCTACTCTAGAGTTGCTTACCAAGAAGACCGTGAAGGGTGTATCCAAGTTACAGTTTTGACTTAAATCTACTTGAAAATCTATGGCAAGACCTGAAAATGGTTGTCTAGCAATGATCAACAACCAATTTGACCGTGCCTGAAGAATTTAAAAAATAATAATGGTCAAATATTGTACAATCTAGGTGTGCAAAGCTCTTAGAGACTTACCCAGATAGCCTCACAGTTGTAAATCACTGCCAAAGGTGATTCTAACATGTATTGACTCAAGGGTGTGAATACTTATGTAAATGAGATATTTCTGTATTTCATTTTCAATAAATTTGCAAACATTTCTAAAAATGTGTTTTCACTTTGTCATTATGGGGTATTGTGTGTAGATGGGTGAGGAAATACAACACATTAATCCATAATAAATTCAGGCTGTAACACAACAATGTGGAATAAGTCAAAAGGTATGAATACTTTCTGAAGGCACTATAGAGTCTCTGCAGTCTGCACAATTCCACCTATGCTTCTAATGTTGTTTCAGTAAACCCCAAGAAAGGAAAATGCTCTCATTGGTATTGAACAGAGCTGGGAAGAAACATTATGGCACCTATCCCTTTGGTGTTCACGGATCTGAAAAGCTTCGATGGATGGATTGGATTAGGCTATTGGATTAGTTACACCTTTTCAGATCTGTGAACACTTGAAGGGGTAGGGGATAGGAAAGAAACGGTGAGAAATTGGGGAAGGAACAAGTTTGCATAATTGAACTGGGTGAAAGACTGTAGCATCTCACCAGGGAGAAGTTGGTGACGTGGGCCTGGCAGAAGGACATGTCCTCTGGTTTCTTCATGATGTGGGTGTAGATGACCAAAATGTCGGAGAACTCTGCAGCGAAGCCCAGCTTGAGCTGAGTCCCACACTCAAAGTCCAGAAACATTATCTCAGGCAGTAAAAACACAACGTTACATCCAGCATAGGTACATTGAGCCCCACCTGTTTTGAGGGGGGTGGGGGGTTGCCTGTTTTACATGTTATTTTGCCATTAATATGTCACATATCAGTTTGGAAACAATGTAAAAAAAAAACAAAAAAAAATGTATCATTGAGTTCATAAAGCTGCATTCAAACATGAGCTGTGTTCGAATACTCATACTAACCACACTAACTATACTATTTGTGATGTAAATTGGGTATGTAGTATGCTTATTGGTCGTAGTATGGATATGGTTAGCATGCCAAAAGTTCTCGGGTATCGTATAAAATTTGCCAAAATGCGAAGTATACAAGCAGTGTGTCAGGTTTTGGCCAAGACTGTTCGGGTTTTGGTCACTAGATGTCCCCATTGCACTTTTTTTGTACCTTTTGTTTTTCTTGCTCTAATTATTGTTTGCACCTGTAGGTCATTCCCTTGTTAGTATTTAAACCCTGTGTGTTCCTCAGTTCCTTGCTCAGTGTTTGTAAGTTAGCACCCAGCCCCAGCCCAAGCCTTGMTTTATTCAGATATTTCTCTTGTTGGATTTTCCAGAGGTTCTCTGGTTTAGTTCTTGTGTATTATTTGAGTAGTCTTTTGAGGTTTGTTTTTCCCTGCTGTTTTTTACCACTTTGTGGAGTTTCTTTTGTATTTTGGAGGATTTCCATTTTGTGCCTTTTGGCTTTATTTTTGGACATTGTGGATTTAGTTTCTTTGCCTGAKGATTTTGTTCTTTAATTAAACCACCATCTCTAGTACTGCTGTGTCTGCCTCATCTTCTGGGTTCTGACGATTATTAGTGACTGTTTCTCGCACCGGGTCCTGACACAGTGGACACCATTTCCGTGCTTCTAGGGCAGTTGTTCAGAAAATGGGTGTGGGTTCAGAACGTTTTCAGATTTGAAGAAAATGGGGGAAAATATACAGCCGAAGTCCAACGAGAGTGGATACAAACTCATTGCTTTATCTAATTATGACAAACGTTAAGAAAATGTAGAGCAATTTAGTAAAGTAATAACTTTTCAAATAAGTTACGTTGCACATTATGTTGGCTGACAATTTGTTAACTACGCTATCCTTACGAACCACATAGCATTACAGCAGTATGTACCGCTAACAAGCTATCAAGAGGTTGCATAGCAACAGCATCAACTTCCGGTAGACAGGCGAAGCGCTAGTACAATAAAACTGTAACAATACCGTTAGTTTACAGTATACTAAAATTAACTAATAGTATGTAGTATATACTCTTTAAGTATGTAGTATACAGTATGTTAGTATGGGTATTCGAATACAGTTATGGTCTCTTTTTTGCTTTCTTGAGTAAGACAGCTCCAAAATGCAGGTGCTTCAGCCTAGCTCAGTACTTTCTGTAGTGGTGGGGCAGCCAACAGAAAATACAAAGCGTAGGGGTTGGTAATGTTCTCTAGTTGCGCCGTGATTGGATCAGGTTTCTGTCACTCATGCGGACACTACTTCTCCGCCAAATCTAAGGGTAGAGCTCGAAAATTCAAGCCCCTTGGGTGCCGCCATAGAGTTACATTAGAAGTGCCCATCCAAGAAGGCTCAAGGTCATTGGCCAGAAATAAAATGACTTCAAATTACGTTATATCTACAGTAGCTTTGATAGGACTGACCATGTCAACATCATACTTTCAAAATCTTAGCTAGCAGTCATCATCATGAATCAAGTCGACAATCTACTGGCAAACTCAGAACTGGGAAATCTGACTTCAGTGAGTTCAAGACAACTGGGAACTCAGGAAAAAGCACCATAAATCCAGAGAATGTTTGATGACAAAATTTGCCATCGGAGGACCGCCGCACAACCTTCCTGTTCAAGTGAGCACAGCACAACAAGTAGAGTCCAAAAATGTCTTGTATGCTGATGCATAAATTATGTAATATGCCAGGGAAATATGTATATTGTAGCTAAGAAAGTAATACTAAATGTATGTTGTGTAGTAAGTTGTTAGTAGCCCATGTGCTTCACCATAATAATTTGGTCTATTTTCCCCTCTTAATTTCGCTTACTGTTCTGACTTGTTGGTGCACATGTAGCCTATAACCTGTTTTAGAGAAATGTAATCATCGAATATTGTAAGAGATTTCATTGTCTGCTTATATGCCCCCTTTATTTATCCTACGGTTCTGACTTGGTGTACAGGGAGAACACTGTAAGAATGGCCCATGTTCTGAATTCTGTCGCTGTACATTTCAAAAGTGCTGAACAAATAGTTATATTGACTACGTCCGTCCTAGCTCGCTCATTAATGTCTTAATCAAAATTACGGATTGCCCTTTATCCGCTTGTCGTCCCCTTATGCCACAGTTTGTACATCTCAATTGTCAGTAGAAACCACATTTGTTTAAGCAAATCAGCCATATCAGCCATGTTTTTTGAAAAGGCAGTAAATTAAGCTGATTTAACTGTTTTGCTGCCAGACAAGGCTCCGCTGATAGCCAGGTGTAGCAGTGGTAAGGTGTTGGGACTGCTGTTGGGATGTAGGCCCTAACAGTTTGTGGGCACCATTAATGTATTGTTCAGTGTTGTGTTGTGTTGTTTTGTGTAGTGGCTTTGCTGGCATGCATCCCCCACCCCCCAAAAATGGTTTGCCCCGCCAAAATTTAAATGCTGAAATCACCACTGACCGTGAGCCTTGGCCCGCTGACGGTTGTGAGCCAGGTCCATGTCAGAGCTGTCATCAGGCACAATAGGGTCACTCAAGAGCCCTGCGCTCTGATAGGCTGCTGCAGATCTCCAGAGCCTGCTTCCCATTTAGTGGCGTCGAACTGGCCCATGTCTGGATAAAACAAACAACACCACAATAACATTATCTCAGGCTCTCACAGAAGAGATTTGTCAGGCAAGGTATTATTGCCATGATAATCAATTCATGGAGGTACTGTATACAGGGTAGGATAAGATTTATTTATTTTTTGTATCGTTTTTACAATCCAAATATAATAATATCATCAATCCAAATACCCAAGTACTTATAATGGGGAACTTGCTCAATTTGGGTTCCCTTCAATGAGCAAATATGTATGTCCTCAGGGTCAATATTAAAAGACCTAGAGAACAACATAAACTTGGTTTTATAAACACTTAGCACCAGTTTAAAATCCATAAGCGAATTTTGAATTGAATAAAAACCAACGCTGAAGGTCACGAATGGCCTGCAGCAAAAAGGGATCAAGTCCGTCCGAGTGGATGTTTTTGACATCGAATTTCAATAAGGCACTTAGTACATCATAGATATCAAATGGTTGAAATGAAGATGAGGAATGTGTATCTGGGAATGTATCATTCTGGGGCGGCAGGTAGTCTAGTGGTTAGAGCGTTGGACTAGAAACTGAAATATTGCCAGATTGAATCCCTGAGCTGACAAGGTAAAAATATGTCGTTCTGCCCCTGAACAAGGCAGTTAACCCACGGTTCCTAGGCTGTCATTGAAAATAAGAATTTGTTCTTAAAACTTCTTATGGCTGCAATCCCGCTAACGGGATCGATATGACAACAGCCAGTGAAAGTGCAGGGCGCCAAATTCAAACAACAATTGAATTTGAACAATTGAATTAAAATTCCTCAAACATATGTGTCTTATAACATTTTAAAGGTCATCTTGTTGTTAATCCCACCAAAGTGTCCGATTTCAAATATGCTTTTCAGCGAAAGCACTACAAACGATTATGTTAGGTCACCACCAAACCACAATAAGCACAGCCATTTTTCCAGCGAAAGATAGCAGTCACAAAAAGCAGAAATAGAGATAAAATTAATCACTAACCTTTGATTATCTTCATCAGATGACACTCATAGGACTTCATGTTACACAATACATGCATGTTTTGTTTGATAAAGTTCATATTTATATAAAAAAATCGGAGTTTACATTGGCACGTTACATTCACTAGTTCCAAAAACATCAAGTGATTTTGCATAGCCACATCGTTTCAACAGAAATACTCATCATAAATGTAGATGATAATACAAGTTATACACATGGAATTATAGATATACCTCTCCTTAATGCAACCGTTGTGTCAGATTTTTTTTTTAAATACGGAAAAATAAACCATGCAATAATCTGAGACGGAGCTCAGAATAATAGCCAAATTAGCCGCCATGTTGGACTCAACAGAAACCAGAAAATACATGATAAATGTTTCCTTACCTTTGATGAACTTCATCAGAATGCAGTCCTAGGAATCCCAGGTCCACAATAAATGCTTGATTTGTTRGATAATGTCCGTTATTTATGTCCAATRAGCTACTTTGYTTAGCGCMTTTGGTAAACAATTCCAAAGTCACAAAGCGCGTCCACTATAACGTGATGAAATGTCCAAAAGTTCCGTAACAGTCAGTAGAAACATGTCAAACGATGTACTGAATCAATATTTAGAATGTTGTTAACATACATCTTGAATAACGTTCCAACCGGAGAATTACATTGACTTCAGTTGAGCGATGGAACGGAGCTGCCTCTCACGTGAACGCGCGTGTTCAATGCGTGGTCACCTCATGGCAGTGGTGAATCATTCCTGTCTCCTTCGGCCCCCCTTCACATTAGAGTCATCAGACAAAGTTCTATTGACTGTTGACATCTAGTGGAAGCCGTAGGATGTGAAAACTCATCAATATCTCGCTGTAATTTCAATGGGAGCTTGGTTGAAAATCTAGCAGCCTCAGAAAAAATCCAAACAGGAAGTGGAACTTCTCAGGTTTTTGCCTGCCATATGAGTTCTGTTATACTCACAGACATAATTCAGTTAGAAACAGTTTTAGAAACTTCAGAGTGTTTTCTATCCAATACTAATAATAATATGCATATATTAGCAACTATGACTGAGGAGCAGGCCGTTTACTCTGGGCACCTCTGTGCACCTTTCATCCAAGCTACTCAATACTGCCCCTGCAGCCATAAGAAGTTAACTGACTTGCCTAGTTAACTAAAGGTAAAATTTAAAAAAAAATCTCTGCAACCTGGCTTGAGGTGAGTAAAGGACTCCCTCTGCTGGAATCAGAGTTTTCAAAAGCTACACTACATGACCAAAAATATGTGGACACCTGCTTGTTGAACATCTCATTCTGAAATCATGTGCATTAATATGGAGTTAGTCCCCCCTTTGCTGCTATAACAGCACTCTTCTGAGAAGCTTTTCCACTGGATGTTGGAACATTGCTGCGGGGACTTGCTTCCATTCTGCCACAAGAGCATTAGTGAGGTCATTCACTGATGTTGGGCGATTAGGCCTGGCTCACAGTCGGCGTTCCAATTCATCCCAAAGGGGTTCGATGGGGTTGAGGTTAGGGTTCTGTGCAGGCCAGTCAAGTTCTTACACAGCGATTTCTACAAACCATTTCTGTATGGACCCTTTCTTTGTGTACGGGGGCATTGTCATTCTGAAACAGGAAAGGGCTATTTATTTAATTTAAGGCATTATCCCCGATTAATAACAAAAAGAATGACATCTTGAATCATTCTAATGAGATTTAAAATGACACTTTTTACCTGTCTGTTTTGTTTCGCGTTAGATGTGTTTGATGTAGTAATGTAAGTTGTTGATTGCTGATGATTTGTATAATTGTGCTTGATATTTGTAATTTGCACTTGGAATAAAATAATTATTAATACATTTAAAAAAAGCTGACTGGAGATTTCCGCTACTCACTGGACTAGACCACTGCCTTGTAGCAATGTGCATTGTTGCAATGCAGCAGAGGCTTCGACCACCATAGACTACAAAATAAGATGTTCTTGCCGACATGTATCTAGGAACAATGTGATGATATTCGTTGACATTAGAAATAGTTGTGCAATTCAAGAACGCACATCTTGTGTCGAGGGGAGACGTTTCAACATTAGCATTGGCATTAGCATTGGAACCTCCACGAATCCAGTGGCTTCGTGCTTTATCAAGGTGAATAACTATACCATACCTTTTACATTGTAACTCAACATTTTCCATGTTTCCTCAAATGTATTTGTTTCCTCAAATACAACATTATGTAAGTTAAAACATATTGCATTTATATAACATACTTCATGTAAATTCCTTTTCTATTTACTTACCTTTATGAATACTAATATCATGTGACATGATAATTTGAGTTATGTAGGCTACAGTAGATCGTTTTAATAGTCCTTGCAATCGTAGACTATGGCAATGTGAACTTGACCTGAAAGTGACCAGACTGTTGTTATTGTGTAGTAGGGCAGGGTTTGTTAACCTGGGGTACTTACACCCCTGGGGTACCCTGGTCCAGCCTGGTTAACCACCCTGATTACTACATTCACCATTCTATTTCACTTCACATAGAATGGTGAATGAAGCGATCGGGCTGTTTCCACCAGGCTAACCCTGGTCTATTCACAGGATGTACTGTACTTGGCAAGATTCATAAGAGGATGAGCTTTATAATGCAGAAAAGTATTTTCTGATATTTAAGTCATTGCTGTATACTAATAATATTTAGAGTTGCATATGAGGGGATGCTTTGGGGAGAAAATAATATGTGATTGGGGGGTTCAGTAAGCAAAAAAGGTTGAGAACTACTGGTGTAGGCTACTGCCACAAGGCTCAATGGAATACTGCAGAAGCAACTTATAATTGAATCAATTAGATGTTTGCTCAGATGTCCTCCTCTCACATAGCCTACTGCACTGTACTGTATGTTACAATCTGATTTCAATGGAAATCTAGCAGCATGTGATGCAATGTATGTCTCTGTGTTTGTCTAATGAAACATTTACTAACTAAAAGGGATACAAACAATGCAGTATTATAATCGTTAAAAATAGCACAATCTGGATCTGGGTCTCGCCTTGTGCCCTTATACATCAATGGAGTTGAGGGGAGATGGGATTTCAACCAATTTTGCTCACTGTGTAGGCACGTTTGCCTACAGAAAACATTTTGCTCCTCTCTACAGCATTTCTGACAGGAATTTAGGCTATGAAGTATGCCTACATGCACATACACAGTAATTCTCAGGGATAATGTTTTGAGAGTTGCACTTCTGGTCATCATACGTTAAGTAAAACCAACTGAAAGGTGTTGTAATGAATAAACTGGTTTGTTGTAGGACAACTCTATAGTAGGATGCCAGTGTTCATGGCTCTCATAAATCCATTTGGCCCTAGCAACTTTGTCCTGCTACAAACCAGTTTACAATGAGGAGTCCTTAATCCTTAACCTACTTTTTCTTTTTTTACAAGTACCTCTGGTATATGACCTTGAGGAAGCATCATTCTGATTCATACAGTACCGGTCAAAAGTTTTAGAACACCCACTCATTCAAGGTTCTCTTTATTTTTACTATTTTCTACATTGTAGAATAATAGTGAAGACATCAACACTATGAAATAACACATGGAATCATGTAGTAAACAAAAAATTGTTAAACAAATCCAAATATATTTTATATTTGAGTGTCACGATCGTCGTAGTGAGGAGAAGAAGTGGACCAAGGCGCAGCGTGTGAGAAATACATCTTCCTTTTATTTCTTTGACGAAGACGTAACACGAAAAGAAACACTCTTACAAAAAACTAACAAAACAAACGACCGTGAAGCTATAAACGTTAGTGCACACACAAGCTACAAACGTATAACAGACAATTACCCACATAAACCTAGTGCCTATGGCTGCCTTAAATATGGCTCCCAATCAGAGACAATTAATGACATCTGTCTCTGATTGAGAACCATTCAGGCAACCATAGACACAGCTAGACACCTATWCTAAACACAAACCCATCTACTCTATTTAACCCCCTAAACCATACAACCACCTTAGACACTACAAAAACACATACATTCCCCATGTCACACCCTGACCTAACTAAAATAATAAAGAAAACAAAGAATACTAAGGCCAGGGTGTGACATTGAGATTCTTCAAATAGCCACCATTTGCCTTGATGACAGCTTTGCACACTCTTGGCATTCTCTCAACTAGCTTCATGAGGTAGTCACCTGGAATGCATTTCAATTAACAGGTGTGCCTTAAGTTAATTTGTTGAATTTCTTTCCTTCTTAATGCGTTTGAGCCAATCAGAAGATAGCCCTATTTGGTAAAAGACCAAGTCCATTTTATGGCAAGAATAGTTCAAATAAGTAAAGAGAAATGACAGTCCATCATTTAGACATGAAGGTCAGTCAATCCTGAAAATTTCAAGAACTTTGAAAGTTTCTTCAAGTGCAGTCGCAAAAACCATCAAGCGCTATGATGAAGCTGGCTCTCATGAGGATCGCCACAGGAATGGAAGACCCAGAGTTACCTCTGCTGCAGAGGATAAGTTTATTAGAGTTACCAGCCTCAGAAATTGCATCCCAAATAAAGTAACAGACACGTCTCAACATCAACTGTTCAGAGGAGACTGCGTGAATCAGGCTTTCATGGTCGAATTGCTGCAAAGAAACCACTACTAAAGGACACAAATAAGATTGGTCTGGGGTCCAAATTGGAGATTTTTGGTTCCAACCGCTGTGTCTTTGTGAGACGCGGTGTGGGTGAACGGATGATCTCCGCATGTGTATTTCCCACTGTAAAGCATGGAGGAGGAGATGTTATGGTGTGGTGGTGCTTTGCTGGTGACACTGTCTGTGATTTATTTAGCATTCAATGCACACTTAACCAGCATGGCTACCACAGAATTCTGCAGTGAAACGCCATCCCATCTGGTTAGGGCTTAGTGGGACAATCATTTTAGACCCAAGCCACCCCCCATAACCGGACTTTGAACTACTCCCCCTCTGGGCGCAGGTATAGAGCAGCAGGAAAAACAGAACTAGACAATCATTTGTGCCAGGTGTATTATCCCTCCTAAAGAGCTTGGGCTAATGTTCCTATCGACTCAGTATAGCCAGCAGGCTAGTCTTTAAAAACATTTTTATGTATTGGTATGTAACTGTTATGAAAGTTGTATTGTCAATTTTGTTTTGTATTTAAACGCCACTTTAAACATGTACATTACACTGCAACACAATTTCCCCATGGGGACAATATAGTCAGTAAGTAATGACCCAATAAACCTCAAGGCTGTATAAGGGCTATTTTACCAACAAGGAGAGTGATGGAGTGCTGCATTAGATGACCTGGGCTCCACAACCCCCCGATCCCTGTTACTTAAATTGTTTTGTTCATCCCCCCCAAAATAACAAAATGAAAACAAAACAAAATATGAAATAGCGCCCCTACTTCCGGTAGGGGCGCTGAGAAGTTACTGGCCTGGTTGGTGCTGCTTCTTTGAATGCACACCAGATTGAAAAGTACTGGGGCAAATGCTGTCTCACCACACGTTTTCCGGCAGCTCTTCCCTTCTCCCTGTTTTCTCCAAACTATATTTTCTATTGAACTCAAAGAGCAAATTCTGTACCTTTCCATGAGGTCACACCACCAGCTCACCCTAACCCACCTAAGTGTTGCCCTGAGCAACCAACGCCATATAACCTTGTAAATGAACTGTGTTAGTCTGCCCTGTATTGACGTTTTTCGTATTTCCAATGACCCACAGTTCATAGCTATTGTTTGTGGTGACAGTGGTTACGAGTGCAGCGATCACATTGTTAGGCACGTCTCTCTTCTATCAACTGTTTCGGGTCATTGGTTTTTGGTCTTTCAGTTGTTTCTGTCCGGGGAGAGATTCAGGGTAAAAGTGATAAACACTAAATATGTTTCAGTAAGTTAATTAAGCTGTTATTAATCATCTGTCAAATCATTCCAATTGCACAGAGTAGGCTCCCTCCTCCTTATCAATTCTGATCTTAGCCCTCCATGACTATACTCAATGGTCCCTAAAAGTCTTATTTCATTTGACTTTGCACTCTCTTGTACTATAGTAGTGAAATTCCTTAGATCACATAAAGGGGAAATATAGCCCTGCAGAATATGGTTGCAAAGTTTGTGTCCAATACTACCACATTTACTCACATACATAAGATTACATACAGAGAAGCATAGTATGTATGTCAAGCCTGGGGGATTTCTTAGCTTTATGGTGAATGGCATTTCGTTGATGTTAATCTCTAATTCATTTGATATATCATTATTATGTATTCTCTCCTCTGTTTCATTTGTGTCATTTGGGGGCCAATGGTGTACGTAAAAGTATATTATTATTACGTATAACTTGTTTTGTCTCGTGAATTCCACATCTTTATTGGGATTGCATTGTATTAATCTAAGTTGCCATTGTTGTATAATTATGGTGTGTTTATATGTTTTCAGACATTTGTAATGTTCCACAACATGTTATGTCCAGGTACAGGTAGATTGTCAGGGGCTCATCAAAGATGGTGGATAAATGAAGATAGTTCACTCAGGCTGTTAACCATTGGAAAAACATTGAAATTCCTGTCTACTTAATTCCTGTCTACTTCCTGTCTCTCCCATAGTGATAGCAGCTAGGTCTGGTCTTCTTAGTTAATTGACTTCCATTGAAACATAAAAGAATGAGGGAGTGGGATGCCTCGCTTTCTCTTCAGTCTCTAGGCTATTGTTCGTCTGTGACCTGTGTGTGCGCCCAGGGATCTCTCCGCCGTGAGAAGGAAACCTGGTTTTGATTATCCACCACCCACCACCTCTACTAACAGAAAGAAGAGTTAGTAGCACACAGTTGTGTCCACTGTTGATTTGTAGGTCAGGGGTCAAGATCACTCTTCATTTAATTACATTTGGTGGCTGCTTATATTTGTCCTATTTCATGTACAATTGTGTATTAATAGTTAAGTTTTTTACGTATCCCAACTCCACCTGAGACACACTCGGAGAGTGATTATGTGGGAACAAACATACATTATACAAGGAACAAACATATTATGGACTCAGATTGGTAGTTGCTATGAAGAAACAGATAAAAGAAAGGATTAACTCTGCAAATTTACAAAAATTGAGCATTCTACCACAATTCAAGTGATGTGAGTAGTCGAAGATGCTAGCTAGCAAGAGAGGTGGCAACGAGTCGCAGCAGCGAGTGACAGCAGCGAGAACAAGGCTGCATTGGAATCTGCTGACGAGCAAGTTGATGAGCAACCTACCGAAGTAAGAGAAATTGAAACTCTACCTGTTCCCAGAGTGTTTCCCATCATGGATAGGCTAAGTGACATCAACGGTGTGCATCATGTGATTTTAACCAATTATGACTAGGCATTGCCAATGATGTAATTGGAAACACTTATCCTCCTCTATCTTCACTAAAAAACAAAGAAATACCCTATTTTCACATATGTTGATGTTCGGCTGGTGCTGGAGATGATGTAGAATATTTTTTACATTTCCCTTTAACAAGTGACATAAGTTGCATGGTCTCGCTCTGTGTGCAATAATAGTGTTTAAAATGATTTTTGAATGACTACCTCATCTCTGTACCCCACACATACAATTATCTGTAAGGTACCTTAGTTGAGAAGTGAATTCCAAACACAGATTAAACCACAAAGACCAAGGAGGTTTTCCAATGCCTTGCAAAGAAGGGCACCTATTGGTAGATGGGTAAAAATAAAAAAGCAGACATTGAATATCCCTTTGAACATGGTGGTTATTAATTACACTTTGTATGGTGTATCAATATACCCAGTCACTACAAAGATACAGGTGTTCTTCCTAACTCAGTTGCCAGAGAGGAAGGAAACCACTCAGGGATTTCACCATGAGGCCAATGGGGACTTTAAAACAGTTACAGAGTTTTATGGCTGTCACAGGAGAAAACTAAGGATGGATCAATAACATTGTAGTTACTCCACAATACTAACCTAGTTGACTGAGTGAAAAGAAGGAAGCATGAAGAATACAAATATTACAAAACATGCATCCTGTTTGCAATAAGGCACTAACGTAATACTGAAGAAAATGTGGCAAAGCAATTCACTTTTTGTCTTGAATACAAACTGTTATGTTTGGGGCAAATCCAATACAACCCATTACTCAGTACCACTCTCCATATTTTCAAACATTGTGGTGGCTGCATCATGATATGGTTATGCAGGTCAGATATGGTTATGCAGGTCAGGTTAAGGACTGGGGAGTATTCAATTGGGAAAAAACATCAAATCACAGAACAATGTTGTGGAAGTAAAGAAAGGTCAACAGAGTTCATCCAAGCTAGAGAACACTAATCAACACAGTCCATATTTCCAGATAACTAGGGTCCTAACTGAGACTCACCCTTTTCAGTGGTGTGGGTTTCTTAGCTTTTGGAACCTCTCTCTGCTTACCCTTCTTTACCAGTGGGCAGGTCGAGTCCAAGAGGTTGTGGGCTATTTTATCCTGTAGCCATGGCTTCTTCGGTGGGTTCTTAGGCCCGACAAGTAGCAACCCACACAACATACATAGTAACAAGCGTTGAAGATATGTTAGCATAGCATGATTCTTAATCAAATCAAGCTTTATTTATGCAACAAATTTCAGACATGGAATGCAACTATGTGCTTCACAGGAAAAAAAGCGAGTGAAAACAATGAAAATAAAAAATGAAATATTTACTACACAAACATAAGAGGATAAAAAACAAAATAATAACAATAAAAACTGAACGACTGAAAAGCAGGGCAGGTCCTTTGGCAGGCTATTCCAGAGGCTGGGGTCATAATAGCTAAAGGCTGACTCTCCATGCCTTTTGGTCCTAGGCTTTGGGATAGTTAAAAGGCCAGTGCCAGAGGATCTGAGGGACCTACTGGTTAGGTACATAAGTATTTAGTCAGCCACCAATTGTGCAAGTTCTCCCACTTAAAAAGATGAGAGAGGCCTGTAKTTTTCATCATAGGTACACTTCAACTATGACAGACAAAATGAGAAAAAAAAATCCAGAAAATCACATTGTAGGATTTTTAATGAATTTATTTGCAAATTATGGTGGAAAATAAGTATTTGGTCACCTACAAACAAGCAAGATTTCTGGCTCTCACAGACCTGTAACTTCTTCTTTAAGAGGCTCCTCTGTCCTCCACTCGTTACCTGTATTAATGGAACCTGTTTGAACTTGTTATCAGTATAAAGGACACCTGTCCACAACCTCAAACAGTCACACTCCAAACTCCACTATGGCCAAGACCAAAGAGCTGTCAAAGGACACCAGAAACAAAATTGTAGCCCTGCACCAGGCTGGGAAGACTGAATCTGCAATAGGTAAGCAGCTTGGTTTGAAGAAATCAACTGTGGGAGCAATTATTAGGAAATGGAAGACATACAAGACCACTGATAATCTCGCTCGATCTGGGGCTCCACGCAAGTTCTCACCCCGTGTGGTCAAAATGATCACAAGAGAGGTGAGCAAAAATCCCAGAACCACACGGGGGGACCTAGTGAATGACCTGCAGAGAGCTGGGACCAAAGTAACAAAGCCTACCATCAGTAACACACTACGRCGCCAGGGACTCAAATCCTGCAGTGCCAGACGTGTCCCCCTGCTTAAGCCAGTACATGTCCAGGCCCATCTGAAGTTTGCTAGAGAGCATTTGGATGATCCAGAAGAAGATTGGGAGAATGTCATATGGTCAGATGAAACCAAAATATAACCTTTTGGTAAAAACTCAACTCGTCGTGTTTTGAGTACAAAGAATGCTGAGTTGCATCCAAAGAACACCATACCTACTGTGAAGCATGGGGGTGGAAACATCATGCTTTTGGGCTGTTTTTCTGCAAAGGGACCAGGACGACTGATCTGTGTTAAAGGACGAATGAATGGGCCATGTATCGTGATGATTTTGAGTGAAAAACCTCCTTCCATCAGCAAGGGCATTGAAGATGAAACGTGGCTGGGTCTTTCAGCATGACAATGATCCAAACACACCGCCCGGGCAACGAAGGAGTGGCTTCGTAAGAAGCATTTCAAGGTCCTGGAGTGGCCTAGCCAGTCTCCAGATCTCAACCCCATAGAAATCTTTGGAGGAGGTTGAAAGTCGTGTTGCCCAGCAACAACCCCAAAACATCACTGCTCTAGAGGAGATCTGCATGGAGTAATGGGCCAAATACCAGCAACAGTGTGTGAAAACCTTGTGAAGACTTACAGAAAACGTTTGACCTCTGTCTCTTGCCAACAAAGGGTATATAACAAAGTATTTGAGATAAACTTTTTGTTATTGACCAAATACTTATTTTCCGACATCAATTTGCAAATAAATTCATAAAAAATCCTACAATGTGATTTTCTGGATTTTTTCCCTCATTTTGTCTGTCATAGTTGAAGTGTACCTATGATGAAAATTACAGGCCTCTCTCATCTTTTTAAGTGGGAGAACTTGCACAATTGGTGGCTGACTAAATACTTTTTTGCCCCACTGTACGTCTGGTGTCTGAGCCACTGAATTGTGACTCTACTTTGTCTCTATACTGACGCTTAGCTTGTTTGATTGCCTTGCGGAGGGAATAGCTACACTGTTAGTGTTCGGTCATGTTTCTGGTCACCTTGCCATGATTAAAAGCAGTGGTTCGCACTTTCAGTTTAGCGCGAATGCTGCCATCAATCCACGGTTTCTGGTTGGGGAAGGTTTTAATAGTCACCGTGGGTACAACATCACTGATGCACTTGTAAATAAACTCGCTCACCAAATCAGAGTACACATCAATGTTGTTGTCTGAGGCTATCTGGAACATATCCCAGTCCGCGTGATCGAAGCAATCTTGAAGCGTGCAATCATATTGGCCGGACCAGCATTGAACAGACCTGAGCACGGGCGTTTCCTGTTTTAGTTTTTGTCTATAGGCTGGGAGCAACAAAATGGAGTCGTGGTCAGATTTGCCTGTATGTGAAGGAGATGTGTTGTGCTACATGAAGCAAATAGTGGTCACACCAGATACTGACTGGTTCTGATCAAAACCCCTACGCTTTTATTGAAGGTATCTGAGACCAACGGATGCCTGTCTGTATTCCCAGTCATGTGAAATCCATAGATTAGGGCCCATTGAATTGATTTCAATTGACTTATATGAACTGTAACTTAGTCAAATCTTTGAAATTGTTGCACGTTTTGTTTATATTTTTGTTCAGTGTGTATATACAGTGCATTCGGAATGTATTCACTCCCATTGACTTTATAAACATTTTATAAAAAAATTCATTAAATCGTTTTTTTCCCTCATCAACCTACAAAAAATACCCCATAATGACAAATCAAAAACAATGTTTGCAAAATCTGTAAAACTTAAATATCACATTTATATATTTACACACATTTACGTATTCAGACCCTTTACTCAGTACTTTGTTGAAGCACCTTTGGCAACGATTACAGCCCCGAGTCTTCTTGGGTAAGCCTGGCACACCTGTATTTGGGGAGTTTCTCCCATTCATCTTTGCAGATCCTCTCAAACTCTGTCAGGTTGGATGGGGGAGCGTTACTGCACTGCTATTTTAAGGTCTCTGCATTGATGTTCGATTGGGTTCAATTCCGGGCTCTAGCTGGCCCACTCAAGGACATTCAGAAACTTGTCCCGAAACCACTTCTGCGTTGTCTTGGCTGTGTGATTAGGGTAGTTGTCGCTGTTGGGAGGTGAACCTTCCCCCCAGTCTGAGGTCCTGAGCACTCTGGAGCAGGTTTTCCTCACGGATCTCGCTGTAGTTTGCTACGTTCATCTTTTCCTCAACCTGACTAGAACTCCCAGTCCCTGCCACTGAAAAACATCCCCACAGCATGATTCTGCCACCACCATGCTTCACGTAAAGATGGTGCCTGGTTTCCTCCAGACGTGACGCTTGGCATTCGGGCCAAAGAGTTCAATTTTGGTTTCATCAGACCAGTCCTTTAGGCGCCTTTTGGTAAACTCCAAGTGGTCTGTCATGTGCCTTTTATTGAGGAGTGGCTTCCCTCTGGCCACTGTCATGACTGTCATGTGAGGATCAGAATGGGTCAGATCAGTTTGGCAATGGCGGACAGTAACCAGACCTCCTCTCACCCACAGAAGAGGGGAGGAGGGAACTGGTGTGGGGGTTATGACACCTCCACACCCTTTTGTAAATTAAGGTAGAAGAAGACTCTCCCTCCCTCTTCAAATGTGCATAGGAATGTGCCTTTGTTTCACAGACAGTTTTCCGCTGAAACTTTAACACGCTCAAGAGTGAATACTGGAACAATATTTCTAACATAAGAATGTGGGGAATGGTCAGAGATGAGCTATAGAAAACTAATGTCATATTGGTTATTATTTTGTGATGTCATTAAAAAGGTTATGGAGGAAATACTGTAACTTGAAAAGTATTTACACTACAGGTATGCAGTCTCCATCCTTAACGTTGTATATGCATTTTTTTTTTAGGTAGGAATGTGATTTTAGGAGGTATAAAGAGAATCTATCTCCTATAAACTGTGCATAAGTAAGCAGCCATGCCCCGATAAGGTCAGAGAGCATGTCAGACTGACGGAATCGTGCCCTTCGGCCAGAGTGCATAAAAGGATTGCCAACAGAGATTAACATTAGACCAGGAAACGTGCTACACACTTGAAATGGTTGACACTTTGAACCTCAACACGAGGTGGAGAAATAAACTCACCTTCCTTTAGACCAGAACATTGCCAGGTTGCAGCTGTGCGTGTAAAGTGGTCTTAATCCTGAACCCTGAATAATCAACATGAGGTATAGCTGAGAAGCTCACCTCCCAGACAATCACTGGTACGGCTGATTAGTTGTCCTAAGTCAGATATCGAGAAAAGTAAATCTAAGTGAGACTATCCTACTATGCTCATCATCAATGGGAACCGTCGACACGGCTGGCTATCTTCCAGAGTGAACAACGGTAGAAGAGATAGGTCCGGACCCTTTCATACAATCAGAGCCTTACAAGCGTGCCGCTGAGAGGCCAACCCACATCCTTCCTAAGAAGGCCTGGTTCCGACAGCGATAAACGGCTTACAAAGGCACTCATGCGTAAATACATTCATGATTTCTTATTCCAAACGGGCGGCGGTTAATGTGCAAACTATATGATTACTGTGAGAATAGTTCTGAAATGTATTGACAATAAGTGTCTTTTTCTCTCTCTCTCTCCATGTCGTTGTAACAAGCAGTCGTACATATTGTGTCAGTCCACTAGGGACCTTTGTCTCATGTAAATGGTGTATGTTTATTCTGTGTTATTATTTAGTTAACTAGTAAATAAATAATTAAAACAATTTGTGTAGTACTGAATCATGAGTAAGGCTGGGGGCTTTGCAGATGCGTGAGGTTACGACTGTTCGGAATGATGATATGATAAGAGGTAATGATTAATACGTTGACTATTTTATGGAAGTGATCGGTAAAGACCTTTAGAGTTTAATTCGGGAGATGGTAACTCTTTAAACAACCTCTTCCGTTGTGCCCCAAATCCTAATGAGTTAATTGTTACATGATTCATTTTAAATCGGGTTACAATTAAACATAGTTAATTAAGTAAATAACAGTCATCAGCTTAATGAATGTAAAGTCACGACACCACTCTAACATAAAGGCCTGATTGGTTGAGTGCTGCAGAGATGGTTGTCCTTCTGGATGGTTCTCCCGGGAGAAGAGGTAGGATCTAGGTGAATACCAGTAAGTCCAAGAGGAGGGCAAAGAAAACACTCTTAATGACTTTTGAGGTGCCAATGGCCTCTTCATATCCCCTTTCACTTGACATGCTTCCTTTCTGATTAAACTCCTTCCTTACACTGTGCTTGTTCTTGTTCTCTCTCTCTCTCTCTGTCTGTCTGCTTAAGCCTTATACGTTATAAAAGCCAAGCTAACAACTTAAGCTATAATGTAAATGACTGCCTGTCAAGGTGTTCACCTGAATCAACACCTACCCTAAATGTTAATTACTATTACAGAGCTCCAGACTAACATTCTCCCCTGGAGTCACTGGTGCCGCTAACTTTTACAGTTGGTACCAGCCCCATGATTTGGTCGGACCCATATCATGAGTAATCATCTTATAAAGTCATTCATAGTGGTTTATTAAGAAGTATGATACATAGATTAGAGGATAGAAATAAGTTGTTTCATCTAACACGTTCATGCAGGAATGCATGATTCAAGATATTTTGATGTGTAACCTAATCCAGTGACTGTCATGAATTTCGGGTTGGCAATTGGACTATAGTTGCTATTTTACTGTCAAAATAGGACTCCACAATTTCCGGATTTGTTTTTGGTTCAATAGAGATGAATTACATACATATGTATGTGCACTAACTAATATCATAGGCTAAATCATTTGGGGGTCAACACCTGAGGAAACTCAAAACACATTATCTAGATTGCTAAATGTAATAACCACTGATCTCGAGCACATGGGGACAGAGGAGTGGCTCGCTCATCACAGCATCAGGCCCCAGCAAGGGCACAGAAACATGAGCAGACACTTTCACTACAGGAATCATGAGGATAATGCACTTTACTGTTTGACCAAATTATGGTTTTAGCCGCCCAGAAAATAGGATATTTTGAGTGAGGTGACAATGTAGAATGTGCTCTTTATTCTTCTGTAAGCACCCTTTCGGTTTTTTATGATCCATGACCATGGCTGTCTAACTGATGAGCAGGTCTCTTGCCTGATGCCGTGTTTGACTTTGAATGTACGTTTTTGTGGCGTATCGGAAAACAGCGCCAGCCCATCTTGGTAAGGGCGGTCATTGCACACTGATCAGACAAAGGCCCATTATGCACAGTGTACAAAACATTAGGAACACCTTCCTAATATTGAGTTGGAACCGTTTTCAGAACAACCTCAATTCGTCGAACAATGGACTCTACAAGGTGTGGAAAGCGTCCACAGTGATGCTGGCCCATGTTGACTCCACAGGGATGCTGGCCCATGTTGACTCCAATCCATCCCACAGTTGTGTCAAGTTGGCTGGATCTCCTTTGGGCCGTGGACCATTCTTGATGCACCCGGGAAACAATTGAGCGTGAAAAACCCAACACTGTTGCAGTTCTTGAACCGGTACGCCTGGCAACTACTACCATACCCCGTTGAAAGGCACTCAAATCTTTTGTCTTGCCCATTCACCCGCTGTATGGCACACATACACAATCCATGTCTCAATTGTCTCAAGGCTGAAAAATCCTTCTTTGACCAGTCTCCTCTCCTTTCTCGACACTGATTGAAGTGGACATCAATAAGGGATCATAGGTTTCACCTGGTCAGTCCATGTCATGGATAGAGCAGGCGTTCCTAATGTTTTCTAAACTCAGTGTAGATTATTATAACAGAGAAATTGCACAAAAATCTTTTAAACAAATCTTTATAGGCCCATGGGCCGTCGGCCATGTCATGTTTTTCTAATATTTGTGTGTGTGTCAATTTTTACCAGCCCACCCAACTAAAAAATGCTCCAGCTCCTCTGGTACTTGCCAGAATTGCCAGATGGACAATCCGCCCATTACTAACTATATGTTCCTAGGAAAAGTCGATGTAATGTAACAACTCAAATCGTGGTCTTTAGTCTACAGTAGTAGCCAGCTGATGAAACGGGTTAGACTAAAGATTGATTTTTGAAAAATGTGATTAAAATGTATAAAACATAATTGCGAGAATGCATTACAAATCAAGGAATAACAAAAGTTGATTACATACTTTTCTTGTTCTGTTTTATTTCAGAAAACAAACATATGTTACATTTCCAATCCCCCCTCACCTACCATGCATCAAACACCTCAAGGTAAGACACCCATGCATACCCCACAAGTCAACAGACTATGGAACGAGCACAGTACTACATACATAGAGTCATGACTACATGGAACTCTATTCCACATCAGGTAACTGATGCAAGCAGTATAATCAGATTTAAAAAATACACATTATGGAACAGCAGGGACTGTGAAGCAACACAAACATAGGCAGACACACGCATACACACACATGATCAAATACGCACACGTACACATTTTGTGTAGATATGTGGTAGTGGAGTATGGGCCTGAGGGCACACACTTAGTTGTGAATTCTGTAACAAATGTATTGTAATGTTTTTAAAATTGTATAACTGCCTTAATTTTTCCAGACCCCAGGAAGAGTAGCTGCTACCTTGGCAGCAGCTAATGGGGATCCATAATAAGCACAAAAAATACAATACAAAGTTTTCAATAGATTTTACAATTACATGTTTTTTTTATATCAACATAAAGTGACAATTGGAGCACTCTCAGCAAGACAAGGAAGCGGTCCTGGGGAAAAAGCGGTCTGCAGCATGGAGTCAGTGGTCCAGTAGTCCCTCACAGAGCCCTTCTTCACTAGTCCCATCAGCAGCACTGTGACCAGGAAGGTATACATTTCACTGACGGTAGTGGTCACCAGTTTTGAGAGGCTCCCTTTTATGCCAGGGGCAGTCTTCTCTTTCAGTTCATGAGCATACTTGCAAACAAATATGCATATTTAGTAGGCTAAAGGCATTCTGAATGTTGATACATTTGAAGAGAGCCTTGGGTTTTTCTCTAATATGATAATGAGCATACCTGTTGGTTTCCTGCACCACACTCTCCACCAATTCCTCATCACGGAACATTTTAAAACCACTCTGAGGGGGTAGGCAGGGTGCTTTGTACACCAGACAGGGCATCATTGAAGTCTGACTCCAATGGTGTGAAGTGACAGGATTTGAAATATGCTGAAAAGTGGCAATGGGCGCAGCAATCCTTGACTTTGTTTATTTGCGATTTATAGTGAAAGGCATTCTAGGATTAGGGAGTTTTCGCTTGTCAAACAGACATTTGCTTATTAGCGTTTTTATAGTGAATGGCATTTTTGGATTCAACATAAACAGAAATGGCTGCCATCATAAAGAATTTAAACAATATTACATTTCTCCCTTGTGCTCACCAGATGTGGTACATTGTAAACAAGTCTAGCTGTTAGGTCGCTAAATTGTGTTTTTTAAATTTATCAGCGCAACCTATTATTTAGACTGGTTTGTGGAATGAGTTTGGCTGTGGATGTGTTCCGTGTTATGCTTGGATGATGAAGTTTGCATTTATCTTTTACAATAAAAGGAATAAAGTTGTGAATGCCTTTTATTTTCCGTCAGTACAACATTTTTCGATGCTTTAAAAGCAACGATGCTATTTAGACTTGTTTGTTGAGTCATATGTAGATGTTCTGTTGATACTGTTCTAATCACATATTTGCGATGGTATGCTGCAGTGACCCCTCAACAATGATCACTAATATGTAATTGTAGGCATCAAAAGGCTATTAAGTAATCTTCTGTCTTATGTAACCATACCAAACGTAACATATCATACTAATGTATGTGTCCTGGATTGTATTTTACTATGTTATGTTTAGTCCATGAGACCAGGCTGATTGAATACTAACTGGCTACTTGTATGAGAAAAACACAGTGACTGTGTGAAGAAATGTATTAAATAAAGGTTGAGTGTGATGTCAATGCAGATTTACAGGAGCTGTTGCCCCTCTCCTCAATTCCCCCATCCATTGTACATACAGTTAGGCTAACAAGTAATAATGTTCTTTCTCTGAAAAAGGTAGGAGTAAAAATAATTGACACTCATTTTCAATACCTCACCTTGCAAGGATAATGCCACTGAGCCTTTTTCTAAAATGTTTTATGAGTTGGGAGGGATCTTATACCATTCTTCCTTTCAGAATCCTTCCAGATCCTTGATATCCTTTGTCTGCGCTTATGGACTGCCCTCTTCAATTCAAACCACTGGTTTTCAATGGGTTTCAAGTCTGGACACAGATGGCCATTGCAAAATGTGGATTTTGATGTGTGCTTGCAGTTCTTGTCTTGCTGGACGATCCACGTGGCCAAGTTTCAGCCTCCTAGCAGAGGCAACCAGGTTTTTTGCAGAGGCAATCCTGGTAATAGTTAAAGTTCATGATGCCGTTGACCTTAACATGGGCCCCAGGACCAGCGGAAGCAAAATAGCCCAATAACATCAAAGATCCACCTCCATATTTTACAGTAGGTATGGGGTTATTTTCTGCTCATGCATTCTAATTGGACACTAAACCCACCACTGGGGTTTGTGGCCAAAGAGCTCTATTTTCATGTTATCCAACAAATGTAAACACCTGGAGTCTGCTAAACAGCATTGTCACTTAGATTGGAACCGGTGGTTTGGTCCGATGAGAATACATGAGCAGAAAATAACCCCATACCTACTGTAAAATATGGTGGTATATCATTGCTGTTGTGGGGTGGGCTTTTTTGCTTCCACTGAAAAAATATTGACTTGTTTCTGAGCAATTGTACTGTATTAAAATATACATCTCCCTTTTTTTTAGCATACAATATTGCTCAGTATTTGAATTATTTATTTTATACTCATTTTTGCTAATCCTTAACAAGGGTGTTAATCATTTCAGACCCCATTGTATTTACAAAAAAACACCACCTCTTTCTCTAGATGAGACTAGGATTTTTTCATTGCTTTGTCCTCAGGAACAGTTCAGGAACAGCTAATATCCTTAAAACAAGGAAGAGTTTTCACAAATGAAATATCTATAAAACAATAGTTCTAGGATAGTCATTTATTACGAAAATGTTAAAAAACAGGATGAAAATATTAAGAAAGCACCAAAACTAATTCGTTGGAAATGTGAACAGCTGTCATTCTGGGATAAGACTTTTTGTCCTTTACAACAATAGCTGCAGTGTCTCCTCAGTCAAGACTAGTTACAGGTGGAAACCATATGCAACCGTTTCAATTGAAATTCACATAATCTCCTTGCTGTTAAAATCAACATTTCTAAGCAGCAACACCCTCAAAGTCAGTACATCCTTATCAGTTGCACCGACACACTGAGTTACAAGCCATGGCGCATCACATGTCGTTCCAGGTCAGTGCTGTTCATGAGAATTCGGCCACAGAGCTTGCAAGAAAGCGCATTTTCATTTCTGGTCGATGGAATTATCCCCAGGGTAGCGGAGGCATCTATACTCAGGGTAGTGGAGGCATAGAATAGGAATGATAATAGAATAAGTAGCAGAGTTAAACACCTGACAGGGAACCAGAAACAGTTTGATCAATTGGATGTCAATAGTTTCATCATTTCAAAATGTACATACCTTTTGGTGCAGATGTGTTGCCATTTTCATGATCTTGCTTATCGTCACTCATGGGGTTTTCTTCAGACTTTTCGTCCTCTACAGACCCTTGCTCCTGTTTCGTATTGCACTCAGGTTTCAGACTGTCATTCTTCACCACCACCTCATGTTCCTGTTTCTCACTAGGATTCCTGTGCGTTTCCTCTTTGCCCTCTTCATTTTCAAGCACTGGCATTTCATGATAGTTGCAGGCTTCATTTTTAAGCACTGGCATCTCATGATATTGGTTGTTTTGTTCTCCTATGTCCATCTCTCCAGGTTCTCGGTTCTCTTCCTCAAAGTCCATAAATTGTTCCTCTACCATCTCCTTATCCTCATGCTCCCCATGGCATTCTTCATTTTGTTCCTCCTTGTTCTCCTCACAACTAAAATCATGGCTCTCATGGAATTCACTGCTTTGGTCACTGTTCTCTGATACCTCATTATCTCCATCTTTGTTCACCTCATCTTGTTGCCCTTGGTTCTCTTCACAGTCCATGGATTTTTCTTCTACGTTTCCTTTGTTCTCATATCCTTGAAATTCATATTTTTTGGGGGCAATGTTCTCCCCATTTTTCTCCAACCCTTTTTCCTCAATGGTATCCCCTTCTTTAAGCTCTTGAGTTTCTTTAAGTCTTCTGTTAGTTTCTTCCTGGTCTTTCTCTTCTTCTTTTCCTAGCTTCTCTATGTTCTCTCCCTCCTCCAGCACCTGCTGCTTCTCACTATGTCTGTGGTTGGTTTCATCCTTCTCTTTGTTCCTTAGCTTGTCAGCGTTCTCCCCCTCTTCCTCCAGCCCTGGTTTCTCACCATGTTTATTTATTTCTTCTTTGTCTTCTTCATTTCCTAATTCCTGGTCACATTTCTTCTCCTTTTCTCGGTTGACTCTTCCCAGTCTGGTCTCCAGTTCCTCCAGATGGACCTGTCCCACCAGCTCATGGTTCCTCACGACCTACAAGAGAGAACAACACAAGTCAAAAGACATTTACATCAGATATAGAAGGACAAACGACTCAACAGAGAAGAGTTGACTATAGACCAAACTTTCAGAATTAGCATTAATAAAACAATGTGTAAGAATACTACTAGTTGTGACCTTTGATTGGCTATTTGTCAACATAACCACTGTCCATGTGTAGAGACACAGGCTCATCCAGAAACAACCCTGATCACAAAGGTACTGTGCAGCTCTGATGGGAGTGCAGGTGTAAGCAATACAACAGATATCCCCCCTAGTCTTTCAGAGGAAAAGTTGCGCAGCGGTCTAAGGCACTGCATCTCAGTGCAAGAGGCGTCACTACAGTCCCTGGTTCGAGTCCAGGCTGTATCACATCCGGCCGTGATTGGGAGTCCCATAGGGCGGCGTACAATTGGCCCAGCATCGTACAGGTTTGGCCGTCATTGTAAATAAGAATTTGTTCTTAACTGACCTGCCTAGTTAAACAAAAAAACAACTGGATACACAACCATATTGCTTACACCTCTCAGATCCTAAGGGTAGAATACTAACCTGGTGCTTATCGCATAGGTGTGCCTCCAACTCGCTCAGCTGTGTGAAGTCAAAGTAGCACAGTCTGCATTTGTAGGGCTTGATATCGTCGTGCTTAATGAGCATGTGCAGATGCAGCTTCTCGTCACTGGAACTGGTGAAGGTGCACTTGTGGCAGCGGAACACGAGGCCCTGGAGATATCGCGATAGCCTTGGACGACACACCTCTATCGGGGCCACCGGCTCCTCTGTTGTAACATGTAATAAAAACCAGGATCAGCAGCATAGAGTCGGGTATGATACTGATAAGTATCCGACAGAATAAACGGTAGACAGCCAGATTAAGTGTCTAGTGAGTGTCATGGATGTATAAAGCATCATTTTGTATAGTCAATGGCATTTATTGTATTAATACCACAAAAATACCTACCACGATGGAGGATGATGTGGTCGATCATGCAGTTTTTGTTTTTGGTATGGTAAAGACAGAGAGGGCAGCGTAGGTCCTTAGGAGCTTCTGTTGCGCTACTGGCATGTGCCATCTCTACGTGTATATCCAACTTCTTCCTAATGTAAGCATTCAGAGAAAAACATGTTACACTCATTTGACAATACAGCATATTGAGGCTTAATAGTTTAAAGAAATTATGACCAAGAAGTGATCCTTTAAAGAGGGAGTTAATTTATCAACCCTTGTCGTCACAGGTGCTACTTGTTCAATCACTTCAATTAGTTTCTATATTCTTAGATATCCATAGCAGGAATGTGTATACTAAAGCCCCAACTATGACCCAGCAAAGTCAAGCATTGGCATTTGAGCAGATTCTACCACTGAAAATAATATATTACCTGAAGCCCGTGAAAAAGGAGCAGTCCTTGCACCTCACCAGCCTTTTCCCATTGTGCCGATTTATGTAGTGCCGGCGCATACTCTTGATGTGTGTTGAGGTGTAGATACAAAACTCACAGATGAATAACGCATCTTGAGTGGTCGTGGTGGCCTGTTGGGCTGGATGTCTGGAGGCCTGAGCCACCTGCCTGTAGTGGTTGAGCTGCCGCTGGACATCTGGGGGCTCCAAGTACACTGGTTCTGTAATGGAAAGTACACTGGATATTAGTACCACATTACATTCAATCACTCAGCAGATGCCTTCTCTGATTTAAAGAAAAGGTAGGGGAGGTGTGCTCATGACAAAATACTTGAGGGGTCAATACGCAAAACGTTATGCGTTTTTCAAAAATATTGATTGTCTTGTCTGTATGCTGCACAACACATTCGATAATTTATAGGAAAGGTTCTTAATCATGAAGTTTAATCATTAAAATTCAAATAATGAATGTAAAGGGGAGCACTTGCTTTCAGTGAGGTCTGTTTCCTCAGAATCATCAGACATGTGATTGCCTTCCTGAGGTTCTGGCAGGTTAGGGGAGTCTTCATTGGCCCCCAGGGTGTGTTCCCTGTCCTGGCTACCGGTCACAGAGGAAGGAAGGTTCTTGGATGGGTACTCAGCTACTCCAGCAAGACAGATTAAAAAAGGAGACAGGTTTTAAAATGTTTTCCACAGCTTTTGCCATCTCAAATTAACAGAGATATTTTTTTTTATCTTTAAAATGTAGTGACATGACAAATCAAATCAAATTTTATTGGTCACATACACATATTTAGCAGATGTTATTGCGGTGAAATGCTTGTGTTCCTAGCTCCAACAGTGCAGTAGTATCTAACAATACAAAAATCTAAAAGTAAAATAATGGAATTAAGAAATACATAAATATTAGGACGAGCAATGTTGGAGTGGCATTGACTAAATACAGTAGGATAGAATACAGTATATACATATGAGATGAGTAAAGCAGTATGTAAACATTATTAAAGTGACTAGTGTTCCATTATTAAAGTGGCCAGTGATTCTATGTCTATGTATATAGGGCAGCAGTCTCTAAGGTGCAGGGATGAGTAGCCGGGTGGTAGCCGGCTAGTGACAGTGTGTTATATTAGTAAGGCTGCCTCACCACCATGTACTTTGAGCAGGTGGTTCTTCAAGAGGCTCAAGATGGTAGTTCTGTACCGACAGAGCCCACAATGGAAGGGTTTGATGGTCCCGGGGCGATGTCTAATATGGCGGTCAAACCTGAGGAGACATTTGCAGACAAGCAGTCATTTCACAAATTTATTTATTCAGATGTTTAAGCAAATCTTTATGGTTATATAGAAACAAGAAGGAATGTTGTATTGTGGTACCTAAGAAAGTAACATTACAAGACTGATTCTATCACATACTATCAATACTCTCCTCTGATGTAAATATACAATATATTTCCTCTTACATCTGCTTCTGTTGATGTGGTATGTTGTCGAGCCGTTTGAGCGCTGCCGTAGCTGCATGGCTCCGCTCGTGTGAGCGTAAACCTTTCAAAGACATGAAAGTTCGCCCGCAGTGCTTGCACTCCTCTCCTGCTGACCCCCCCTCTGGTTCTGTCGTCGACGGGACAGGGGAAGGGGACCCCATTGGACCCATCCCTGTTGCAACAGATTCCACCTTTGTCACAATCCAATGACTGTCCGATTCCGCTGCCGTCAGAACATCGGGCAGTTCTTGTCTTTCATGCTGAAAGACAAAGAAATTATTACGGTTGAGAATCACATATGTGAAAACACAGATGTATTTTTCCAATGTTGTACAGTACTACCATCTGTCAAATAATCACAAGCCCATAGGTTTACAGTTTACTGCATTATGTGCCACTTACCGTAACAGACTTGGTCTTTATTGGTGGCTCACTAAAGCGTTGTTTCCTCTTCTGTCCATTTTCCAGCGTCTGAAACTCCTCATTATGATGGTCGAGATGGGAGCCGAGGTCCGCACTGCCCTGGATTTGGAGGTTACAGTATCCACATCTGTAGAACTCCGTGCCAATCTCTGAAGTCTTTGAAAGTATAGTGAAGTCCCGTTTGAAATCTTCATTGTGGAAATTGGTGTAGTGGATACTTAGCAGGAGATTTGAATTGAAGAATAATTTCACACATTTCTTGCATTCAACTGGACGCAATACACTGCCTTTCTCACATTGTGYWTCAAATAACTTGCAGACAGGTTTCTGTTGCCCGTGACGATTTCTGGGCTTGGGGGGAGAGTGCAGTGTGTTAATCGGTCGGTGTTCGCTAGATTTCTGCATGCTGTGAGAGACTCCTGGATGGCAAATCACATAATGGGAGACCATGCCTTTTTCACTAAGACATTGGAAAAAACAGAGAGAACAGTTTCTCTTCTCACCAGGTGATTTGGGTTCCTGACTCAAAGAAGCCTTATGGTGTGGTGAGGTTGGAGGAATGCGGTGAGGTCTGAATGCTGGAACAAAGTGGTTGTTGAAAGCGGCATTGTCATGTTGCCTCCTATAGTGGGCTGCAAGGTACTTACAAATCAAAGTCGTATACGAGCACAGTGCACACTTGTAGGAAAACTCTTTGTCCTCAATTGGAGCCACTGTACTGTGGTTAATGCGAAGATGGCGGGCAAGACCCTTTTTAGTGGTGCAAAAGTACTTGCAAAGGTGGCACTTGACTATGACGGATTTCCTATTTTTTAAAATGGCAGCTTGGGCAATTGAGGTCTGGGAGCCTCTATATTTGGAGAGCAGCTGTTTTTTAATAGCAGCGGATTGTTTCAAGGTCGGTTTGAACATATTGGAGGCAGATCGTTTGTGATCCATCTCATAGTGAGCTTTCAACTTCTTGAATTTTGCATGGATGACTGGACACATATTGCACTGGAAGCCTGCCAATCCTATCCTCTTACCCAATCGGACTTTCACACATTCATCTGGGTCACTGAAGTGTACAATTTCTTGTTCAAGTCTCTCAGTTCTGGCTTTGGTGGCTGGATGCCTCATCTGGCAGTGAGTTAGAACACCATGAGCGCGAGAGTTCACATACGGACAGATTGAACACTTGAATACCAGAGTCCCATCACCTGTACTAGATTCAGGTTCCTTTTCACAAGCTGATGGATCATATTCCGGATGTTTCTTTCCACAATGAGTTAACATACCATGGAGGGTGTTGAACTCTCCGGAACAGACAGGGCACCTACATCGCTGGCTTGGCTTTGAGGTTTCATGAACATCAGGCTGTTCATGGACCTTCATATCATATTCTGGATGTTTCTTTCCACAATGAGTAAACATACCATGGAGGGTGTTGAACTCTCCTGAACAGACAGGGCACATATGTGTCTCGCTTGACCTCGAGGTTTCATGAACAGCTTGTTCTTCATGGACCCCTGGCTCTTGGGTCTGCCTACTACTAATGACATCTAACACAGATCCATCTTCCTTGACAGACCATGGATGAACTACACGGTAGTGGCTGCCGATACCCCCCATTGAAGTAGCCTTAAAGGAACATGCTCGGCATGGATAGACTTTTGTGTCACCTTCTCCGCACTGAAAAGATGGGGATGTCTTCGGAACTTCCCCAAACCTGAGGGTAATATTTTCATGTTTAACATTGCGCTCTGTGTTAGGCTTAATTTTTTTAGATCGAGAAGGCTTAGGGCCAACATGTAACCTCAGGATGATGGACTCAAGTCCAGTATTTTTATCTGGATGACGTTGCCGGTAGTGCCGGAGGAGTCCCTTCGCTTCAGTGTGTGAACAAACACACCACTCGCAATGATAACCTGCTTGTAAATGGCCATCTTGGTAAGCCCAACGCATAATTGTGGTGATTGGGGCTTTCTCTTGGTGGTTATTCCTCAGATGCCTTTTCAAAAGATATATATGGGGAGTTATATAAGAGCATTTGCGGCATTTTAAGGACCTGAGCGGTGCAGCTTTCTGCGTGCGAGATTGTGAAGCTTTCATGGAGGACTTTTTAGGTTGTTGGGTTATTAATTTTTTGGGGGGGCTGCGAACAATGGTAGTATACCGGACAACTTGATCCGCAGTAGCCGGCAGATCACTATGTCTTAATTTCTGATGATTCAAAACACCCCTAACTGTGGGATTGTCATAGTCACAATGCTGGCAGTAAAACAACTTCCCCTCTTCTTCTTGGGATGAGTTAAGTGTGTCTTCTCGTACTGACTGGGATTTGCCCATAACCGTAGCAGTATATTCAAGGATTTGCTTAGCAGTTAGTTTCATATCAAGGTGTCTTTTCCTTTGATGATTCAAAACCCCTATCACTGTTTGATTGCTATAGTTGCAAATCTGACAGAAAAACATGTCTTCAACCTCGTCCTTCAAAAGAGGACAAGACAAGATGTGAGGAGAGTTGGGTGAGTGGACTGCTTTTGACTGAGATTGTTTGGTTTGCCCTTGAACCACAACAGTATGCCTTAAGATCTGCGCAGCGTTTGTTTCGAGATCACCATGCATTTTATTTTGATGATTCAAAATCCCCCTTACTGTAGAATTGCTATAGTCACAATACTGGCAGAAGAACTTCTCTAATTCTTCTTGGAAAATCTCAGACGTTAAGAATGATGAGTGAGGTGATTTGCCAGATTGGGCCAAAATCATTGCAGCAGTATATTCAAGAATTTGTTTATGAGTTGCCTTAAGATCAGGGTGTCTTTTCCTTTGATGATCCATAACCCCACTCATGGTTGGATTGCTATAGTTGCAAAGCTGACAGAATAACACAGCCTCTTCCGTCACAAGAGGAAGAGGTAAGATGTGAGAAGAGTTCATCGAGTTGACTCTTTTAGACTCTTCTGATGTTTTCATTTGTCCTCGAACCTCAGCAGTATGCCTGAAGATGTCATCAGGAGTTGTTTTGAGTTGACCGTGTCTTCTCTTCTGATGATTAAAAATCCCACTCATTGAGGGATCTCCATAGTTGCAAAACTGGCAGAAAAACAAGTTACCTGCCTCATTCCCAACATCAGATCTGAGGAGAGAGGAGTTAGGGGCCCCAAATCCAGCAGACTGAGATGTAGATTGTTGACTACGAAGCTCAGATGTATATTGAAGAATCTGATTAGTGGATATCTGAAGACAGCGATGTCTTAATTTCTGATGATTCAAAACCCCTGCAACACTGGGGTTGCCATAGTTGCAGTACTGGCAAAAAAACAAGTCAGCTACCTCATTCTCAACAGTGGATTTTAAAGAGGAGTTAGATGAGTCAAATCCAGTAAACTGAGGCTTTTCACATTGACCATGAACCTCAGCAGTATGTTTGACGACATTATCAGCAGCCACCTTGAGATGACTATGAGATGACATCTGATGATTCAAAACCACTCTCGCATTGGGGCTGCTACGAATCACAGCAGTATGTTTGATTATACTTTCAGCAGTTGACTTACGAGTACTGTGTCTTAACTTCTGATGATTCATAATGCCTCTCACTGTGGGGTTGCAATAGTCACAAAACTGGCAGAAATATGGACTCTCAACATCTGCCTGTGAAACATTGGATATGGGAGGGGATGTGTTCGGAGACTTAACTTCTGGAAGTTTGAATGGCTTTAAAACGTCTTCCTGTGCAACATCATTTTGGAGGGGAGTGCTAGGTGAGACTATTACGATGCCCTGTGATGTTTTACATTGACTACGAACCTCAGCAGTATGGAGGTGTATCTGCTTAACAGAAGCCTTGAGATCACGGTGTTTTGACCTTTGGTGATTCAACACCCCCCTCACTGTGAGGTTGCCATAGTTGCAATCCTGGCAGAAAAACATGTTCTCTGCATCTTCCTGTGTAACATCTGGTCTGGAGAGGGAAATGTTGGGGGACTTAACTTCTGGGAGTTTGAATGGCTCCAAAACCATATTTTCAGGAGACACCTTTGTTTCCTCCTTAGGTTTCCTGGAAGTGGCAAGAGATGCTTGTTTTATGCTGTCAATTGTCAATCCTGCCTTCGGATGGCTTTTTTGGTAGTGGACAAGCATGACAACCACTGACTTATTGCTGAATACACAATGTTTGCAGTGGTACAGTTCCACATCCACTCCCATGGAAGCGGAACATGCTTTTGAGGGTGTATGGGTGATATTAACAGTTTCTTTATGTGTGGTCGGAGACTTCTCAGGAGAGACAACCTCTGCATTCTTTAGGCTGGAGGTTTGCCCTAAATGTTGTGATTTAGAGGGTTCATGTTCAGAGGGCTTGGTAGTAAAACTGCAGTACATTAAGGGATTGCTCATTTTCAGTTTTGGATGCTTGTTTCTGTAATGGGGTTTCAAGTACTTGCCATTAGAAATTGTGAATGGGCAGGCAAAGCACTTGTACACCAAATCAAGCTGATCTGATCGCATCATAAACACATTTGGAGCTTCTGGGTGATGATCCCTATAGTGCTGCTTAAGTTCATCAGGGGCGGCAAAATCAACAGGACACTCCAAGCAACGGAAGGTGGCAGACCAATCATCTGGGTTCATGATGTACTGAAAGTCATACCTGATGTAAGGGTGCATTCTCTGGTAATGGGTGCTCACACTGCGAGATGACTTGTGACTGTAGTCACAGTGTTTGCAACAATAAAGTTGTTTTGGGTTGTCCCTGCTTTCTCCATTTGCCAACTGATCTTCTATTTCATTTCCTGAGGCATCTAGTTCAGTTCTCCAGGCATTTCCCTCCTCTTCATCCTCGCTAACCTCAAAGGTGAAAGCAGTGCCCCCTGATAGCTTACTTTGGATGACTGTACTTTCGGGGCTTGTTTTGATATTTTTCTTAGCAGGACTTAAAGGGGTGTCATCATGCGTTCTCTTCTTAGTCGTTTTAGCTAATGGCTCTGTCAGTGACATTCCATTATACATTTCAGGTTTGAGATTCCGCTGTTCGGTCACCGTTTTGTCCAGCAGACTTGACCCCATGCTGTAAAAAAGGTAACTGTGCTTACTTCGCTGGTGAGTGTGAAGATCTTCCAACCAAGTCGCAGAGAAGTTGCAGAGCGAGCAGCAGTGAGAGCCCATCTGTTCACTTTCTGAATTAAATCTCTCGTCAGTTACTTTAGAAGCACCTTTACCATTGTCTTGGTCATAGCTATGGAAAGGCGCATCTGACATGACGGTCACATCACGCGCACGTGATGGCCTTGGGAGGGTGGACATCTTCAGTTGCAAGGAATTTAAAGATGACTCATGTCCTGAACTTCCAGGTACGACTCTGAATTCAGAACAATTTCCTGAGGATCCCACTTGAGTTCGCAGGTTCTTCAACAATAAGCTAGAGCTAGGAATGTTTATGGTTTTTAAGGTAGACTTGGAATTCACTCTCCCCACGTCCCTTTTTTTGCGTTGGAGTGCTGACACATTTTTGTGATTCTTCTTACCTGGCAGTGACACTTTGGCATTGAGAAGCTTGCCCCTTAAATACCGTCTCTGTGTTTTCAAGGTGCCGCCCTTACCAGGACCCCTCACCGGCACCTTGTGATATGTATTTTCATGTTTGATAATAACTGTCCAAGTGGAAGACGTAAACACACAATGCCGGCAAGAGAAAACCTTTTTTGAACTGTTGTAGCGAGTGCTACTGTGAGTTGGCGTGGAACTCTCTGAGGGAGTAGAACTCCCTTCACTTTGTGAAGGATCCATATCAACGCCATGCACCTTCTTCATGTGTTCAAGGAGGAAATACTTTGATTTGAAGAGGAGGACACAATGGTTACACTGGAATGACTGACTTGGAGACATGGATTGTTGAGAGCCTGGTTGACCTTGGGTCATTTGGTCAGACTTGTCGAGGCGTCCGGAATCTGTGGGAGTATAAAATATCTTAATAATGATTGAAAATACTATACAACTGCAGAATAAAATGTGTATCATCAGATATTAATGACTAAATGTGCCATGCACCTAAGCATTACCAGACCAACTAAGCAGCTAAAAACATCAGGTGATAAAGTTCACCATTCTCCTGTTTACAACTTGTATTATGGTATAAGAACAAGTCATACCTTCCTCCATCTCCCCTGGCTCCGTGAGATTCTTGATCCCAGAAATTCACTGACAAACAGGAGAGAAACCTGTTGGGCAGCATAATAATTTAATGACAGTAACCAGGTTTCCATCCAAACATTTTTAAATGTATTACCGAGAAATGGTGCTGGAAACGCCTTTATGCGCAAATATTGATAAAATAATCATCATATTGAAGTAAACTTAGAGTCAAGTGATGACATGTGTGGTCCTCCCACTACGACTCGGGAAAGCATGCAGTTTATTAGGCTACAGATTAAATCAATTTAGATGAAAATGCACTATGATGAGCTTGATGCTCCTTTCCAATTAATATTGAGGGTCTTATTCTGGTGACATGATAGATGCTTGGCTGCTGTTTGACAAATAAAAATAATCTCACTCTCATCTGTAATAATCTCATGTACAGGATGAAATATTATTTTTAAATCAAATAATTTAAAATAATTTCCGCTCATCAAGCTACACAGAATACCCCATCATGACAAAGCAAAAACAGGTTATTTAAAATTTTAGCAAATATACTTAACATAAAAAAATAAAAATATCACATTTACATAAGTATTCAGACCCTTTACTCAAATCAAACTTCATTGTACTTTGTTGAAGCACCTTTGGCAGAGATTACAGACTCGAGTCTTCTTGGGTATGATGCTACAAGCTTGGCACACCTGTATTTGGGGAGTTTCTCCCATTCTTCTCTGCAGATCCTCTCAAGCTCTGTCAGGTTGGATGGGGAGCGTCGCTGCACAGCTATTTTCAGGTCTCTCCATAGATGTTCGATCAGGTTCAAATGCAGGCTCTGGCTAGGCAACTCAAGGACATTCAGAGATTTCTCCCGAAGCCTCCTAGAGCTGGCCGTCCGAACAAATTGAGCAACCGGGCAAGAAGGGCCCATGACCATTCTGACAGAACTACAGCGTTCCTTGACTGAGATGCGAGAACCTGTCAGAAGGAAAAGCACTTCAACAATCTAGGCTTTATGGGATAGTGGCCAGACGGAAGCACATGACAGCACGCCTGGAGTTTTACAAAAGTGCACGTGAAAGACAGAGCATAAGACAAAAGATTCCATGGTCTGATGAGACAAATTGAACTCTTTGGCCTGAATGCAAAGCACTATGTCTGGAGAAAATCATGCACAGCTCATCACCCAACTAATACCATTCCTACCGTGAAGCATGGTGGAGGCAGCATCATGCTATGGTGATGCTTTTCAGAAGCAGGGACTGGGAGACTGGTAAGGATAGAGGGAACAATGAATGGAGCCAAATACAGGCAAATCCTTGATGAGAACCTGCTTGAGTGCACACACATCCTTAGACTGGGGTGAAGATTAATGTTCCAACAGGACAATGACCCCAAGCATACAGCCAAAGCAATGCTGGAATGGCTTCAGAACAAGAATGTGAAAGTCCTTGAGTGTCCCAGCCAAAGCCCAGACTTGAATCCCATCGAAAATCTGTGGAAAGACTGTTCACAGCCGCTCACCATCTAACGGAACAGTGCTTGAGAAAATCTGCAAGGAAGTATGGGAGAAAATCCCCAAATCCAGATGTGCAAAGTTGATAGACATACCCAAGACAACTCAAAGTTGTAATCACTGCTAAAGGTGCTTCTACAAAGTATTGACTCTGGGGTGTGAATACTTGTTACAATTTCATATATCTGCATTTAATTTTCAATAAATTTGCTACAATTTCTAAATGCATGTTTTCACTTTGTCATTATGGGGTATTGTGTGTAGATGGGAGAGAGAAAAATCTATTTTAATCCATTTTGAATGTGGAATAAGTCAAAGGGTATGAATACTTTCCGAAGGCACTGTACATAGCTACACCATTGGTTCACCCCTCATAACCAGCCTGGACAGCCACTAGTGGTCTCTATTTACCAGTCTTTTGACAGATCCCCTATCGTCTGGACGCACATTGTACATCAGCTCGCACACCTAGTGGTTAGAGCGTTGGGCCAGTAACCGAAAGGTTGCTGGATCGAATCCCTGAGCCGACAAGGTAAAAATCTGTCGTTCTGCCCCTGAACAAGGCAGTTAACCCACTGTTCCTAGGCTGTCATTGTAAATAATTATTTCTTCTTAACTGACTTGCCTAGTTAAATAAAGGTCAAATAAAAATAAACTCAATCGGCGAGCTGGTACATTAAACATGCTGCATTCAGACTGCAGTGGCGCCAGTTTCCGCCTTTAAAAAGGTAAACCGTACCTGTAGACTTGCAATCATTGCGCTAGTTAGCACTGGCTTGCGAAACTACCGCTAACTTCCTTCATACTGCACGCAGAGACATAAAACTGGTATCTGGGTAAATAAAACAAAACGCCAGAATCTAGCAGTATTATCCCTTTAAAGCTTACTTTGTGGACTGCACCACCAGTCAGTGATAGTAGCAGGGATAAAAATACAGCCATTTGACAAGACCATCATTGTCAACTTTTTATAGTCTTCCTCGATGTAACTACAAATGTAAACGTATAATCCATGTTTTTTCCCCCTTCTTAAAAGCACATGGATGCAAGTGAAACGGTAAGCAAAAACATGGAATTTGGTCATATGTGAAAACGTGCCTTTTGGATTTTGTGTAAGGTCACCTGCATTACGCAATGTCGGCACTCCACTTGTTAGAACAAGGAAGTAAACCTTGAAGGTTTAAGGAATCTCCCCCTGGTGGACAAGTTGACCTGTTTAACAAATGTGATTGGAGGGTTGCTATATTGTGTTAGATCTGTAATAGGTTGATTTGTTATTGGATATAATCATGCTGCTCAGCTGGTGGTACTTAGCATAATGGATCATTTTGCCAGGTTTACCTGAGAAAAGCTATCAGCTAGCCATTTTAGACCAAAGGCCTAAACCTTGGGTCTAAGCAAAAGTTTGCGAGTATGCAATCCGCAGTAAGGGAAACAGCACCACTGTCCGTATCCCCACCGCTGTTATTGTTTTGTTGACGAAGCAGGTGAGGAGCGTTGCGCAAGGTGGCAAAAAAAAATTGCAGTCCACATTATGCTGTTCTATCGCGCGTACAAAATGACCAAAGGACAAAAAAACCTGTGTTCGTTGTTTGCAGTAACGTCTTTGTTATTGTAATATCGCAAACAGACATAGCAGTTTCACCATTAAGGATTCCAGCTTTAAAGTTGGTAAAGGAGGAAACCACAGTCTAAATACTCTATGAAAGTCCTGCATACTTCCTGGATCATGTCCCTTGCTGTGCAGCGATATGCTTGTTACTAGCTAGTAGCTCCAAACAATGCAGTAAAATGTCAAAGTACAAAAAACAACCCAAAAACAACCAAAATAGCACAGTAACAGTAATCCAAATGCAAACTATACGTATGTAAACTGGAAGAATTTACGCAAGATATACAAAGAATGATATGAACAGCAGTAAATACGACAGTGAGCCATGTCAAGAATCCAGTATATAAATAAATATGTGGTGTGTATAAACAGTTTAACTAAAATATAAAGTACAAGTAGAAATATTATACCGAACAAAAATATGAAGCCCAACATGTAAAGTGTTGGTCCCATGTTTCATAAGCCAAATTAAAATATACCAGACATTTTCCATACGCACAAAAAGCGTCTCTCTCTCAAATTTGTTTACATCCCTGTTAGAGAACATTTCTCCTTTGCCAAGATAATCTATCCACCTGACAGGTGTGGCATATCAAGAAGCTGATTAAGCAGCATGATCATTACACAGGTGCACCTTGTGCTGGGGACAATAAAAGCAGCTCTAAAATGTGCAGTTGTCACAAAACAACTACAGAGGGTAGTGCGTACGGCCCAGTACATCACTGGGGCCAAGCTTCCTGCCATCCCAACCTGACAGTTAAAGATTCCAGTCACCCAAGTCATAGACTGTTCTCTCTGCTACCGCATGGCAAGCGGTACCGGAGCGCCAAGTCTAGGTCCAAAAGGCTCCTTAACAGCATCTACCCCCAAGCCATAAGACTGCTGAATCAAATGGCCACCCAGACTATTTGCATTGACCTCCCCCCCACGCTGCTACTCGCTGTTTATTATCTATGCATAGTCACTTTACCCCTACCTACATGTTAAAATTACCTCAACTAACCTGTACCAGTGCACATTGACTCAGTACCCCCCTCATTGTTATTTTAATGTGTTCGTTTTTTTTCCTTTTCTTTATTTAGTAAATATTTTCTTAACTGCATTGTTGGTTAAGGGCTTGTAAAGTAAGCATTTCACGGTAGTCTACAACTGTTGTATTTGGAGCATTTGACAAATAAAATTATATTTGACAATGCCACAGATGTCACAAGTTGAAGGAGTGTGCAATTGGGAATGCAGACTGCAGGAATGTCCATCATAGCTGTTGACAGATCATTTAATGTTAATTTCTCTACCATAAGCCATCTCCAATGTTGTTTTAGAGAATTTGGCTGTACGTCCAACCGGCCTCACAACCACAGAGCAGCCCAGGACCTCTACATCCGGCTTCTTCACCTGAGGGATCGTCTGAGATCAGCCAGGCAGCTTATGAAATTGAGGATTATTTATGTCTGTAATAAAGCCCTTTTGTAGGGAAAAACAAATTCTGATTGGCTGGGCCTGGCTCCCAAGTGGGTGGGCCTATGATTTTAAGCAAGAGACATCTAAGCCTCCCCTAACCCGGATGATGCTGGGCCAATTGTGCGCCGCCCCATGGGGCTCCCGGTCACGGCCGGCGGTGCCACAGCCTAGGATCGAACAAGAGACCGTAGTGGCCGTAGACCACTGTGCCACTCGGAAGGCTTAGATGTCTCAAGTTGGGGGAGTGCAATTGGCATTCAGGAATGTTCGCCAGAGCTGTTGCGAGAAAATGTAATTTTAATTTCTCTACCATAACCTGCCTCCAACATTGTTTTAGAGAATTTGGCAGTACGTCCAGTCGGCCTGACAACCGCAGACCACGTGTATGGAGTCGTGTGGGCGAGCGGTTTGCTGATGTCAACATTGTGAACAAAGTGCCCCATGGTGGCAGTGGGGTTATGGTATGGGCAGGCATAAGCTATGGATAACGAACACAATTGCATTTTATCGATGGCAATTTGAATGCAAAGAGATACATTGACAAGATCCTGAAGCCCTTTTAATTTTTTTAGGTATCTGTGACCAACAGATGCATATCTGTATTCTCAGTCATGTGAAATCCATAGATTAGTGAATGAATTTAAATTGACTGATTTCCTTATATGAACTGCACTCACTAAAATCTTAAGAAATTGTTGCATGTTGCGTTTATATTTTGGTTTATTATATATGTCCTACAGTACTTCACACATGTATTATACACACCTCAACCTAACGTAGCAGGCGTAAAAGAAACACCTGAAACTAGATCCCTTACATACTGGTCTTGACGAGAAGGATAAAAACTGTCGGGGGGGGGGGGGGTTCTCTTCTGCACTGTTCAACCAATCCAGTAAATGTGGAGGAGTTAAGATGGAGTGTCACCTTGTTAACATCCAAAAGCGGAAGTTGTGTCACAGGCTCTCTTTCCATTTCCCCTGAAAACCGGAACATCCGGATGCTGGGGACTCGGCGAGGCTATACGCACCCTGAGACACCCTCGGAGAGTGGGTGAATGAGATTTAAACATGAACACACATTGAAAACGTATTCAGCTTCAGCTATTCAAGCACAACAGAGGCATGGCAGTGCCTCTGTTAAAGTCTAATAACAAAATAAACAAGGGCAACTTATAGGCAGTCGAAGGTGTAATCATCATGTTGGCCATTTTGTATTCAGAATGGGCATAAGCGTTGTACACAATTCAGAAAAAAGCCTACAAAATGCATATTTACACGTGATTTAACCTTCAAATGGTAATATGACAGCCATATTGGATTTGAGGCTAAATTCATGGTGAACCCAAAGAGAGAGTTTGTGGTAGTCCCGGTCTTAATTACAAGAGTAGGGCCTAAAGATACAAAATCCTTCAAGGAACCTTGGACCCCCAAAAAAATTGAATTCCGAAGCCTGAGCCCACTTGTTTTCCATCGAGCTGGTTACAATAGACTCAACATTTAAAAAAAACATGCTGGCAAAACCGGTACCGCGCGTGCGTCCGCCATCGTGCGCATGTTGAGTTTGTCTATCCCGACCAGACGCGACCAGGACACGCAGGTTGAAATATCAAAATTTATTCTGAACCAACTATATACATTTGGGGACAAGTCGAAACACATATGTGACATTCATTCATGGACATTTAGCTAGCTAGCTTGCTGTTGCTAGCTAATTTGCCCTGGAATATAAACATTGGGTTGTTATTTTACTTGAAATGTACAAGGTCCTATTTTTTGCTGGATCTTTGTATTATACCGACCCATTTTAAGTCACACAAAATCGTGTGTTCTCTACAATTAATCCACAAATAAAAGGGAGAAACCTAGTTGGTTTCTAGTAATCTCTCCTCCTTCAGTCTTCTTCATCTGTGGATTTTATATGGCGGTTGGCAACCAACTTTAAGGTGCATTACTGCAACCAACTGGACTGTGGACCTCGTTCATCTCTCAATCACCCCCGTGGGTATATGCTTCTAAAAACCAATGAGGAGATGGGAGAGGCGGGACTTGCAGCACTACAAGCGTCTAAAATAGAGCCAAGTTGTATTTTAGCGCCCGGCTACGCAGACAGGGATGCCAACTGGTGAGAGCCCAAAAAAGTTACACTTTTTGTTGTTGCACTGAAACTTGCAAAAAAAATCCCTGCTAGGGGGAAATACAGGTTTTAACTAATTAAACAACAAAGAATATGATCTACATGATCAGTCTGCGTGTGTAAAATAAAAAGTTGTTAATGTGAACCTAACTCACAGCTAAAAAATGTAAAGAAAGCAATCCAATGTTATTTGTTGCCTAGACTTTACTGCAAATGACACTCTTGAGAAAAAACAATACACTAATATTGCAGTTAGCCATGACAGCCTTTATAATAGAACGCTTGTGACCACATACACATAAATACTGCACTTGGGAAAAAAACATCTTAAAGTAGAAATAAAATGAAACAAACAGGCATTCTATTTTTGCTCTATTATAGCATTGATCAAGTGCACATGGCTACATGTGTGCAAAAATAACATTCACTGAGTAAAACATGTTATAATCCCCCCTCACTCACCCACATGTGTTACTGTCAAATTCAACACAACAAAATCAATATCTTTGGGATACACTGCACATTATTACATTGTACACTTCCTGCCTGTGGACATCTGTTCTACAATGTGCCAGCAGAGCATTGTACCCTTTGTTGGCATAATTGATCTCTTTAATGCAGAGTACACCTGGTATACCCCTTTTTATCCACTGTATTGAAAAAGTGAGAAAGAGGGAAAGTGTGTGGTGTTCCTTTCACCTCTATAGTGGCATCCAGCTTAAGCCAGGCTCAGCTCCAGCTACACTTGTTTAACAAGCAACACCTCATTTTCACCTAAGTCTCTCATTCTGAAAGTTAATCACATACTGTAAAGGGAAAAGATTAGTTAACAGATAGTGGTTAGTTCGTTAGTTAACAAGTTAACATTTCACAGATTGCCAGGGTCCAGTAAGCAACCAAAGCGTTATAACTTGATCAACGGCAAGGAGTCGTATACCAGTTAACACTATAGCGAATTGTTTAGGTTACTAATGTTAGCTCATCTGATGTTGTAATGTTAGCTGTCTGCCTTTAATAGCCAGCTAATTTTCATGAACTCAATAATTTGATCAGACAAGTTGGCTAATGTTGCTCAACATTTATCTGGCTAGCTAACGGAGAATTCGATCCAGCCAGCAAGATTCATAACAATACTTGTTCCTCCACACTTTTTCCCTCACCTCACCTCTTTCTAAATGCCAGTTATTTTTCAGTTACAGCTCATGAAGTTCGTTCAGGGGACACGCTGCTGTAAGTTAACTGGCGCCTTTCCAGAGCGCATGCTGATGCTGTAAACAAGTTGGTTGTCTCTTCTCTCTTCAGTCGCGTGCTGCATTCTGTTATGTGAAGGATGTGGGGCTTGATACAGCCAGTATTGCGCCAAAAGCCCCCCCCCCCCCCCCCCCCCCCCCCTCTATCGGATTCTACACGAATCACGTAGTTTACCTATTTTGGATTCAAAACAGCGAATTTCGCCAAAAGGTGACTAGTTTGCATCCCTGTCAGACGTCCGTTGACGCACGCAAGACGTTTGGATGTTATGATTGAATAACATGTAGGGGTACATTTATTTGGCTATGCTCGTGCACGCAACGCGGACGGTGTGGTGTGCATGTAACAGTATGTATTTTTTGTCAGGGGGGCTCATACAGCACGGAATGAGAGCAAATTTGACTTGGAAAGTTGTCTATTAATCAGCTACCAAAAAGTAAAGCTTACATTCATAAATATTCATAGTTTAAAATGTCTTCCTATTGTATCTCTGTGTTTACAGGTATACATTTCCAAGATGCATTAAAACATCCTAATGCTGTTTGTTTATGTATGTAGGGCAGACAACTGACTACTTGTATTCCACATTTTTGCTACAGTATATCAGAGCTTCCACTATTGGGTTACATGAGCTTATTCAGAGCACACTGACCCATCCCCTTTCCAGCCAGGCATTATTCTGCATTTTGAGTTTAAGGGGTGTGCCACAATATCTTTAAATGTAACCTTGTTTGCAGTAAACTATTTTTACCCAACCATCCATTTCATAAATCCGAGACATTAGGAATGTGAAAAAACATATTTTGCTTATCCATTCCCAGCGCTCCTCTACAGGGTGCTGTTGGAGAGATGCATCGCTGAGGCGCTCCACCAACGTTCAATCAAATAAATCATGTAGCAGATATAGGATATGGTAGAAAGAGTATGTGGCCTTTTCTGTAGCCTACAGGCTAGAGATAAAATGTATGATAATGTAATGAGATGGACACTAGTGATGCACCGATATGACATTTTTGGCCGATAACGATATCTGATATTTCCTTGCCAGAAAAACGATAACCGATGTTTAAAATGTTAGCGGCCTTTTAAGAATTCTAGTACAGTTAAATAGTTAACACACATGGACGCAGGGGTCTAAGAGGCGTCACTATAGTCCCTGGTTCGAATCCAGGCTGTATCACATCCGGCCGTGATTGGGAGTCCCATAGGGCGGTGCACAACTGGCACAGTGTTGTCTGGGTTTGACCGGGTAAGGCCATCATTGTAAATAAGAATTTGTTCTTTAACTGACTTGCCTAGTTAAATAAAGGTTATGCACACACACACACACCACACTGACCAAAAGGTTATTTTGTTGGCCCCATTACCAGTAAAACATACTCAAAACCTATTTCTTTCACTTACTTGCAGTGCTGTTTCGTTGTTCATTTGTTCAGTTGTTTCATTCTCAACCAGGATTTCTATGGAACGCCGTTTGGGTCTTTGCGTGTCAAAAAAGATACCAAATAACACTATTTGACGGGTCACATAAGCTTGTTGACAAAACAGGACCTGAATATGACTGCATGTCACATAATAATTTAATGCGTTCATTAATTTTAAAAGTAGTTATTACACATTGATTACACTATCACTCGTATTTCATGTCACAACGATTCATCGATACGTGTGGTATGATGCTGGTAAAGTTGTCTCGCGCACCTACAGTGCTGGTCATTAAAAAAAAATAAGCTAGCTATCTCATGGATGCAAACAATGTTCTTCCCCAAAAACAGCAAAACGACAATCTGTTTCAGTAGCTATAGTTAGCTAGCTAACTACATAGCTAGGTGTCATCATCTAAAATAACCCTAATTTATAAGAGGGTTTTAATTTGATTAATGGTGGTCGGAACCATCTTTGTGAAGCTAGCCAAAATAAGGATTATTCGCAATAGTGGACTTTGCGGTTTGCCTTCAAAATAAAAGTATGTCATTGACAGTGATGCAAATGCATACATATAGTAGAAGTATGCCTTAATTTAATAGCTAAATGAGGTTGGAATGTTGTTATAAAGAATCAACAAAAGACAATAATTTGTTAATTTGACAAAAATCTGTTGAAATCACACTGGATGTATTATACTTTAGAATTGTATCGGGGCCATACTTATTTTAGTGTACAGCCTTACCTATGGATTGTGGATCAGTGACATGGTGTTTCAGTCTACTCCGTGACACCCAGAGAACATTAGCATTGTAGCTCTTATTGCGGGACTCAAACAACTGAATTGAGACACATTTATTGTCCACCTATGTGTATTGAACAGTATTCCAGAGGAAAACAATACTGCGTGGATGTTTTGGAGTCTGATAATTCTGAGGAAGATGTTGGGAAAAAAATATATTGGGTATTGAGTAGACTGTTACCACATTTCATTGATCCCCAATCCTTAGGTAAAGCTGTACAGTGCAATATGAATGTCAATACACACAATAGGCTGACGGGAGGTGATTTCACACAGTCCAGCAATAAGAGTTACAACGCTAATATTTGCATAAACTCTTCACAGTTGTGTTCTGTGGGTGTCACGGAGTAGACTGATACCCCATTTCATTGCTTCATATTTCAACCTTGTTTAACATGATCTAGTCTAAATATGGCATGATTTCACCAATTGTAACCTTCTGCATCACTTTCAAATAGGTACTTTTATTTTGAAGGCAAACCGCAAATTCCACTATTGTGCCTAGCTTCACAACACATAACCCAGTCAGATCGAGCTTCACTAGCCAGATGAAGCTAGCTGGCTGCTTATAACTTTTGCTTTGGGCAACAGGGTTAAGTAGCTGGCTAGCTATTGATTTTAATGAACTGAAGTTCAATTTCAATAGGCGAACAAAAAGTGGCTACCTAGCAAATAGTTACAAGTATTCCTAAATCATTGCTAAGAATAGTGAAAATGACTGCAGTTTCTACTGGTCATTGTTTTTTTGAGGCTGGTTGTATTTGCGCTAGCTAGATACCAAGCTAAAGCCAGCTAGCTACCCCAGAAGTTGTGGTTGAACAAATAATGCTTTATTACCAATAATGCTTTATTATTGTAAACGCATCGTTCGTGGCCGGTGTTTGCAGACTTTTTTGTACAGCTTTGACAGTGCTACTGATAGTATTTGTGGCGCTTGCCTTGCACGTGCAAATTCAGAACACACAACATTCTATAATAGAACTGTGTTATTTGACGTGTCAAATTAAAAGCTTATTTGACGTGTATCTTTTTTGACACACAAAGATCCAAACGGCGTTCCATAGTATGTCATGAAGCTAATAGCAGTGGCGCTATTACTGTGTAACTCCGGTTGGGAAACATCTGAACAATAGCGCACTTGGTAACGTTAGTGTGTACCTGTGCTCAACCAGTTGCGAAAGCCAACATCACCCACGACAGAGAACGGTTGATTGTCAAGGGCAATGAATACCATTATCTTGGCGTTAATGAATTTCGCCTTTGAGTTGTCTCGCTGAAATGTTGTTACTCTTTCAAATGACTGCTCGACTTGTTGACTGCTTGATCCACACAGCAGACATTGTGGTCTAGGTAAGGAATGCTGTGTTGCAGGTGTAGCGCAAAATTTGACATGGCGTCATAACGTCATGTACCTACGTTATATAGGTATGCACGTCAGCTTTGACATTGGTTTTTCACATCATCGTTAAACTAGACATCGGGCCGATACCGATGTTGGCATTTTTAGCTAATATCGTCCTATTCCGATGTGTTCACCGATATATTGTGCATCCCTAATGAACACCTTTTAAACCATGCAGGTTTCTCTGACCAAATAGCCTAACCTAAATGGTGCCCAATCCAACAAAAACAAACGTGTTGTCATGTAACAAACTATCCTAAAGAAATTACCCTAAAAGCAGGCCAGGTCAAAGTAAAATGGCGAATATGGAATGGACAATCACAACTGCTGTCCAGGAGTTTCACCCCATTGTCATAATCAGTGGTTTAAAGTTAGTCAATTTTTGACAAGCTGTTATAGCAAAAAATAAAATACTTCTGCACTTCCTGCTGTGTAAACATGTTGCAAATAGAGTCATGATAACTCCTGATAAAGATGGGTAGCTGATATTCAGAGCTTAAATAGGAAAACTGATTAGTCACAGGAATCTGGACTAATAAAGCCAATGCAACAGCCTGCTTTACAAATGGTGGGCCTACCACATGGATGGGCATTCATACAATTCTATTGTGGGCTGATATGGTAGGCTACACCCCAGTAAGCACTGGCCGATGCCTTTTGGACGTCTTTTTTTGGTGCAGTCCGGACCGGCCTTGATTTCCACATCCACTAGTTTTTGGTCCGGTCCAAATCTGAACCAATCATAGACATCTATGTTTGGTTCCGATTTTTTAACGGTCTAGACCAGCCTTGATTTGACCCAAACATAGACGTCTATAAATTACGTCCTTTCAACTTACATTCAACCCAAAAATTAGCCTGATTTCAACATTAAGAAAATATGTAGACTGGCGTTAACAGTCCTGCAGACGATAGTGTATTCGTTAAGTAAATAGCGACCATTAGCGGCTGGCTGGAAAACAACATACTGCAAACTCCGATAACTCACTGCAGAGATTTACCAAAAATCACTTGCTGCATTTGTTATAAGATGATCCGACTAACTGTTTGGCCACTCAATTAAGTTTACAACATTTTTGTCCCAGCCCTAACGTTAGGTCACTTGTCGAAGAAGAATTAACAAGGGGCGTGGAATCTGAACCCCTCTATTTGATCCACCATAGAAATCTGAAATTGTTTAGCATGCAAATAGTTAACGTTACAAAACGTGGCATAATTTACCAAAACGTTAACGCAATAGATTGAATAGCCTACTTACACGTTTATACAGAGAAAATGGGCGCCTCAGACAATGTTTTGAGTCCTCAATGTGCTAGCTAGCTTCGTAGATGTTCGTCGCCATTTTTTTCCCGCTCCTACAACAACCTCATGTGTCTTCTTACGTCTGCGGACCAAGCTACACTGGTGACCAGTAGCTAGAGCTAGAGACTACAAAGAACTCTGCAGTCAAGCAAGAGACAGGGTGGCGGTGCAATGCAAAAAAAAATCTGGCAATTGCCGCTAAAGCACATCCCATACTGTCTCTGATGGGCCCTCGTGCATACTGATTTATTTTGAAAGAAAGTCTACTGAACATACACTGTACCTATAAATTGTAGCCACTTTAACTAAGACTTGCATGTGATAATGTCATCTTTCGTATTTTCAAAAATAGTTTAATTTATGTAGACACCCTAAAATCTACTATAGACAAATGTATTCGTTTCCACTTGGCTTTTAAGTGTCAACCACGAATATGACCATAAAACATTTAGCTGCGCCAAAATTGGTGGTGTTTTGATACCCCACGTGGAATATCGTCCCACAAGCAGAACAACAACCGACCCGGCGAGTGTTTCTTGCGGAACATTTAACATGTCGTACCAAACATTCCGCGAGTAAAAACGGGAAGTAATTTTAGTAAGGTAAGTTTGAATGTTTTGTAAAAATATGACCGTTCAGGGAGAAATATTAAATTTAACACATATCGTCCTACAATCTGAAATAATATAGCAAATGAACTCTAACCTCAATGCGTTCAGCGTTATGAATCCATAGATTATTTAGACCGATAGTGCAGATCCAGCGCCCATGCACTAAGCTTGATGTGCATTCCCGGCGGTCGTGTCCCCCGTGGACCTGCTCATACTTAAAGCATCCACCATTTAGTCTGCGAAGGCAACATGTTTCTCTAACTAGCTTTAATGGCGAGAAGGCGAAAAAAACGGGGAAAATATGCGTATTTTATTAAACATCATTTTTCTATTTTCGGACAATTTAGGATTTTGCACATCGCGTTCTGCCAAGGGTGTGCAACAACCTAAATGGTCGGAAATCGGAAATTTGGTGCCTAGGCTATTAAGAGTAATTGATTCACGGCAGGATTTACATTGTGGATTGCAAATGTCACAAAACACTTGGTTAGCTAGATACTTAGTGTGGCATTGCCTGCTTGTGGTTTATTAACTGTTAGGTACTGTAGTAACTATTAACAATATCGCCTAGCCAGACAATTACTCTGTTCCATCTGGCTGATAGGCGTTATTAGATATGTACTGTTTTGGGAGTAGCACAGAATTTTCGACCAACCTTAACTTGTTGATACTTCTTCAATTCACAACTTGGAAGACAACCAATGTGTTCTAAACGTCCATGTCTAGTTGCAAGGGGCTTGTTTTGAATTTAGAAAATGCTCCTTTTAGCCGTTACAGTATCTAACCTGGAACGGCGAATGGAGCGTCACATTAGCCCGTTACAATCAGCTAGCTACATTAGGTATATTACATTTATATTTGAGTCTTTCCACAGTCTGATGGTCTTTCAGTCATGTAAAGCCATTCAGCTATGGCACACAATAAAACACTAGTCTGTAAAGGAAAAGAGTGCAACCCTATTGTGTGTGGTTGGCCCTTCGTGACAAAGGACAGCATTTGCATATGAATGACAACGTGTCATGTTCCCATCATGTTTCCTCTCGCTCCAGATGTGACAAGTGTCAGTGAGGATAATGTGCATTTGACTGCAGAGAGAGGAGATGATGCTTCCTGCCAGATTAACTTCTCAGGTCATTCTGAACACCTGGAGGTGGCGTCACCATGGGACCTGCTACTCCAACCTCCCTAGCCTCTCCAGCAATTACCTGAACAATCAGAAAAAAAACGTGGTCTCTACCCACCACCCAGAAAATAGCCCGCAATCATCGTTGTTAAGTCCACCAACCAGACTTGATGCCACCAGGAAAAGACTGTTCAGCCTGTCAGCGGCTGGGATTGTCAACTCTGCCCCAGCGCCCATGCAACCCTACCTCAGATTAATGAGACTTGACAAACCAATCGGTTAGTAGCTTTCATGTTGACCTAGGGTTTGAATGTTATATTATGTGGTAGGTGGATAACTGATGGACTATAGAGTTAACAGTCTGGAATCGTATTATAATTTTGTATTTTTAATGGTAGCCCTTTACACTCATACCCGTATACGTGTTGAAAATGGCTAGATCTGAACAGTAATATACACCTACATTGGAACCTAGTGGCTGTACAGTAACATGCTATACATGATGTCAGAGTTCTGGCTCTACGCTTCACAGCCCTGTATAGATTTTTACTGACAGCCGTTCTGAACGTGAGCGCCACGCACAACAAGAAGTTGCCATCAACCCTCCTGGTAATTGGGCAACTTTTGCATATTTATTGTTGTCTGAGTGAGGGAAATGATGTCAATTAAGATTACTCAATGTATTTTGAAAGACGAGATGTTGAGGATTATAATAAATACCGCTTTGATGTCATACAAGCAAGTCAAACACCCGTGAGTCCGAATGTACACTTCACATTTCCAAATCATAAAACTTATCATATACAGTGTCAACGTTGATGATCACTATGTTTGATGTACAGTTACAAGATGACATGGCATCATAACCTGAGTTGTTCTAACCCTATCTAGTTATTCAATGGCACAGCTAGGAGAGCTCCAAAAATTACCTTATAGTTGGAGACTCTTCTTTGAGCCATAAAAGTGCATTGAAATTGCTTAGGAACGGCATACTTTGGAGAGGTGTGTGCCAACTTGGAGACATTAATTAATCCTCTCACTCAAACCCTTGTCATTTTTTGTTGTTCTACCAACCCCACATTTTCCAGGAATACTCTTATCATGTTACTGAATGTATCCAGATTATTTTCAGATTTACTTATCAACAAATATGCCGAAAGTATAGAATGTAAAATGCACATAAAATCAACAGTGTAATGTTGTGATTCAGTCTTGTGTCAGGTGAACTCTTGTGCACTCACCTTTGGTCTAATTATTTTCCCATTATCTCCAAACTGTTCCCTTTCAATTGCTACCATGGTCATGCATATGCTTTTCATAGTTATGTTTTAAGAAATATTTCAATTTATCCCTATCCATATAGGCCAATTCCCATGAATGTAAAAGGTTAAGAGGTGTATGTATGAGGTGTCTGAGACGTCACCAGTTGTTCTTCATTTAATGTTTTGAAACATTGATCTGATTGCCTGTTCTTTGTGACATAGGAACATGGTTGTTGTACCTGCCTTGCACTTGGAGCATCGGCCTGGCTGCAGACCCAGGCTGCCTCCCACATCTGGGCATGCTCACGTTATTTGGCACCGGGGCCCTGCTGATGAGAGGGGCTGGCTGCACCATCAATGACATGTGGGACAAGGACTTTGACAAGAAGGTAATCTACTAGTTGTCACCTTTTTATAGTATAGGCCTACTCATCCTTTTTGTTCAAGTCCTACCCCAGTCTCCTTTTCACCTCATTTAACATTTGATTTACTTAACAAAAGGCACATCTCAAGAGGTGGTCCAGGTGCCTCATGACGTAGCACAAGGGAGGGGGGGACTTTCCTCTTTTGTTCTCTGCTGTTCCTCAAGCAAGGGAGGAGACTGAGGAAATCAGCGGGGCACCATCAGACTAACTACTACTTTAATTTTCATCAAAACATACTTTTTTTTTGTCCTTTAAGCTGTCTACTTTACTGTATTTTGACATGGGATATTGTTTTTCAACAGGAAAAGTTTTAAAAAAATATCGCCGGAGGATGTCTTTTTAAATCACACTTGTCACATAGCTTATGGCCAAAAGTAATTAATCTTTACTCAAAGCAGCACAAAATGGAACAAACTGCCATGGAAATTATACAATCGGAGGACTTAATTGAAAGGCTTTTGACTGTGTATTTTGCCTCATCTTTGTACTTTGCAGGTTGCCAGGACAGCTACTCGGCCAATTGCTGCAGGGGAGATCACTCAGATGCAGGCCCTAGTCTTCTTGGGGGGTCAGCTTTCTCTGGCATTGGGGGTCCTGCTTTGCCTCAATTATTACAGGTACATGCCCCATTCAAACCAAAGAACACATTAGCCAGCTGTAAAATACTTTTCTGAAATTAGATTAAGGCTAGACTGTGAAAGTGCACAAGATTGTGACCGGAGTACTGTCTTGTCCACGAGCAGACCACTTGGACAGATGTGATGACATTTCACTTTCCCGTTCACAGTATAGCTCTTGGAGCTGCTTCCCTATCATTGGTAGTCACATATCCACTAATGAAGAGGATCACCTACTGGCCACAGCTTGTATTGGGTATGTTTTTGTAAATACTTTTTAATCCGCATTGTTTCAATTGTCACAAATAGTAGCTTCCCCTTTGCAATATATATTTAGAGAAGTAATTAACATTGCATGAGCCTTGGCTTGTAGGAGCCAGAACGTCTCAGGGCGATCTGGACAAAAATCCATGTCGCGATAAATGTACCCATTTTTTACGATAACTATGAATCAGTGCTTAAATTATAATAAAATGTTTTTGGGGGAGGTGCTAGAGCTGGGCGTTATGGTAAAAAGTCATATTGCAATAAATGTAACTATTTTTCTCGATAACAACCAACACAATGATAAAGACATTTTTGATGGACAGTTACTTTACATTAGTGTCAGGGCTCCAGACATAAACATTTTCAGTGCCAAGTAAAACAACGGCGATGGTGTAGTCTATGATTTTAAAAAGTAAGCTATTTCATCTAACATATCCAGGAAATGCATGATTGATTTTTTTAAATTGCCACCTGGCAAAATAGGATCCAGAATTATCAGATTTCTTTTGGGCTTTTCAGAGAATTATCAAACATCTTTGGACATATTGTCCGAGGTTATATTATTCACCACCTGAGGAAGTGGGAACTCAAAACACTTAGCTAGATTTCTAAATGGGATATGGTTGCTAGGTAGCCATGTAGGCTAATTGATTAATCTCTAAGTAAATGTAATGTCCTACAAAATCATTCCAGTGCTAGGACTAGGCTACTTGATGTAGGCCTATTCATTGCAAATGGCGTGCCACACGGGGGCATCAAAACCATACTAACTACATCCTACTTCGGTTGTAAAGTGGTGCCATGAATTTTAATATTAAGAGGTGAGAAATACATTATATACTCACAGAAAAGCTGTGACTCTACTCTCTGTAACTAGAACAACAGTAGTTGCTTTGAAAACAGTATTTTTCCCGCAATAGCATTTTGCGCAACAGTCGTATGCTTGTGCTTCAGCAGTCGACAGTGAAACAGGGACATTCAGATACTTTCATAACAGGAATCAACATAATGCATTACTGTTGACCAAATAATGGTTTTATACCAACCTACAGGAACGTTGTGTGGCAAAATGACTGACGTAAGCTTCGGTAAGAGGAACTGAAATCTTGGTGTCAGTAATTTTCGGTTTATCGTCCCAGCTCTAAGCAGGAGCCCATCTCCTTTTTCTGTAGCGTGAGACAGCTGTATAAGTACACCCCCTGAACAGGACGTTAGTTTGTTGCAGGGCCTTACCCCTAATATGTCTCCTTAATGCTGAGTGCCAAGCAGAGACTCATCTGGTCCCATTTTTACAGTCTGATATTACTTGGCCAGGGATCGAACTCCCAACCTTCCAATCTTAGGGCGGACGCTAACCACAAGTCCACTGAGTTGGTCTTTGCAATAGAGCTGCCATATGCAGTGCATTTGGAAAGTATTCGGACCGCTCAACTTTTTCCACATTTTGTTATTTTACAGCCTTACTCTAAAATGGATTAAAGAAACAAATGTGCTCATCAATCTACATACAATACCGCATAATGACAAAGCGAAAACTGGTTTTAAGAAATTTTTGCAAATTTATTAAAAATAAAAAAGTATTCAGACCCTTTGCTATCAAACTTGAAATTTAGCTCAGGTGCATCCTGTTTCCATCATCCTTGATGTTTTTACAACTTGATTGGAGTCCACCTGTGGTAAATATAATTTATTGGACATAATTTGAAAAGGCACACACCTGTCTGTATAAGGTCCTACAGTTGACAGTGCATGTTAGAGCAAAAATCAAGCCATGAGATCGAAGGAATTGTCCGTAGATTTCCGAGACGAGAACATTTCTGCAGCATTGAAGGTCCCCAAGAACACAGTGGCCTCTGTCATTCTTAAATGGAGGAAGTTTGGAATTACCAAGACTCTTCCTAGAGCTAGCCGCCCGGCCAAACTGAGCAATCGGAGGAGAAGAGCCTTGGTCAGGGAGGTGACCAAGAACCCGATGGTCACTCTGACAGAGCTCCAGAGTTCCTCTGTAGAGATGGGAGAAACATCCAGAACCATCTCTGCAGCACTCCACCAATCAGGGCTTTATGGTAGAGTAGCCAGACGGAAGACACTCCTCAGTAAAAGACACATGACAGCCCGCTTGGAGTTTGCCAAAAGGCACCTAAAGAACTCTGACCATGAGAAACAATATTCTCTGGCCGAATGAAACCAAGATTGAACTCTTTGGCCTGATTGCCAAGCGTCACATCTGGAGGAAACCTGGCACCATCCCTACGGTGAAGCATGGTGGTGGCAGCATCATGCTGTGGGGATGTTTTTCAGCAGCAGGGAGACTAGTCAGGATTGAGGGAAAGATGAACAGAGCTCAGAACCTCAGACTGGGGCAAAGGTTCACCTTCCAACAGGACAACGACCCTAAGCACACAGTCAGGAGTGGCTTCGGGACAAGTCTCTGAATGTCCTTGAGTTGCCCAGCCAGATCCCGAATTTGAACCCGGTCAAACATGTCTGGAGAGACCTGAAAATAGCTGTGCAGCAACGCTCCCCATCCAACCTGACAGAGCTTGAGAGAATCTGCAGAGAAGAATGGGAGAAACTCCCCAAATACAGATGTGCCAAGTTTGTAACGTAATACACAAGAATTTGCTTCAACAAAGCACTGAGAAAAGGGTCTGAATACTTATGTAAATAAGGTATTTCTGTTTTATATTTGTAATAAATTTGCAATTAAAAAAAATATGTTTTTCTTTGTCATTATGGGGTATTGTGTGTAGACTGATGAGTAAAAAAAGCAATTGAATCAATTTTAGAATAAGGCTTTAACAACTTTCTGAATGCTCTGTAAACAAAATAAAACACTTGTTTCTCCTCAGGACTGACCTTCAATTGGGGAGCACTGCTTGGTTGGTCAGCGGTCATAGGCTCCTGTGAGTGGTCGGTGTGCCTACCTCTGTATTTCTCAGGAGTGATGTGGACATTAATTTATGACACCATCTATGCCCATCAGGTATTAAGTTCACACATGTGCTATGACTGTCATTTTGTGACAATTTAAAGTTGCTGTTGCAAATGTTGGTGCTTCCTCAATTCATGCTGTTTGTTGGAGAACATTCTAGATTGTTCTATGAATAACGACTCTGTTTATAATGTGTGCACTACATTCCTTCCTATTGTCACTAGGACAAAGATGACGACATCAGGGTAGGGGTCAAGTCTACAGCATTGAGGTTCCAGGAGCAGACCAAGCCATGGCTCAGTGGGTTCATGGTGGCCATGATGTCAGGGCTGATTGTGGCTGGGGTCAACGCAGAACAGACTCTGCCTTACTATGCAACACTGTCCACTGTGGCTATTCATCTCACACATCAGGTGAGGGTATATTTGATATACTGTGTGCTAACATTTTAGTTTGAGATGATTCAATAATGATTTAGCCTTGGTTATGCAGAGAAATATAATTCTATGTGGTTATGTTTAATGTTTTACACAGAACCCTCAACTGTGAATCATTCCTTAATACTCGAGACAAATGCATCCCAACAACTATTTTCAATGGATGTAACTGATTGTGATGCTTTTGTCTTTATCGGGTAGATCTACACATTGGACATCAACAAACCAGAGGACTGCTGGAAAAAATTTGTTTCAAACAGAAACCTTGGACTAGTCCTGTTCTTAGGAATTGTCTGTGGAAACTTGTGGAAAGAAAGAAGAGACACTTCATTGCAAAATGATTAACTAGCGGTACAATGAACTTCTCAGAACACAAGATTTATATTCTAGTGTGCAGAGGACATTCTAGTTATATAGTAGTACACAACCCAAGTCTTGACCGTATTGGGTGTTGTCTCTAAATAAAGCTCATGTTAAGCTCTGGCTTCTATGAAAATCTATGTCAAGAACAGCTAATCAACCCAATAATTCAAAGATGCAACAGCCATACAATTAGGATAAAATCATTAAGTTTCTACAAATCTACACTGACCCTCAGCTGGTGGATGCATTCAACAAGGTATACTGTTCTGTAAATAAGATAACAATTGCTCAAAAAGAATCAGATGGTTGCACTCTCCCAGAAAACGATACCTTCCCCTTCAGTCCTCCAAAACAAGCAAGAATAGAAGTGTGCTTTGTGTCAAGGACTATGAATAACGTCAACTAATTGATTTTACAGCAACATTTAAAAACCCAGATGATATGATTACTCTTGATCTTATCATACAATGAAGATACATAGAACATTAAGAAGAGGGAAAACGGCAGTGTATGTCAGACCCAATATTCTCAAAGAGGAAGTGCTTCGAAGCTCGATTGCAATAACAACACACGCCATGACCATTTGAGTGTTTAACCAACACAGACAGGTGCGCACCAATCTCCTCCTAGTAGACGTGAGCTTTGGCTTCAAGTACTTGTGTATCTGGTAGTCTGCTCTCACAGCTGCAGCCCAGACAAGAAACCCTACAAACTGACCCAGATGTATGCCATGCCACCAGATGGAAAACCCAAACGTCATTACCAGTGGAGCGGTTTTGCATCTTTGGAAAACCAGCCTACGTAGCCATGCAGCTGTCGTACCATTCCACCGACGGGCAAATTCAGACACCTGGCAGGACATCTCTGTGGTCCAAAGATCTCCGTCAGACAGGCCGCTCCAGTTTGGGCTGTCCTCCTTGACCATCCCCCTGAACCCAAGCCCAGCAGCATTATTCAGACACTCACTGATCTTCCAGTGGGAGTAGTATCTGATCCTCAACACGACAGCAAGGCCCCATATCCACAAGACATCGGTGAGGACGTTGTTGGAGACGGACAAACTGGAGGCATTGTCTCTGAGGAGACGAGTGAGATAGTTCCTAGCCCACTCCAGAGATAACACCTGAAAGCCCTTGTAGGATATAACGGACAGAGGCTGGGGAGGAGGACTGATGGTTATCTGCTCTACAAAATATACAAATTGGTCAAACGAGGACAGGGGTCCGCCGAGCAAGGCAGTGAAGTTTAGTGCATAGCTGATGAGTGGGAGAAAGACCCGGCATTGGGTCATTAATGTCACCCTGCCCCCGTCCTGTAGGTCCATTGACACGGAGGTGACTCTCTGGGTGAGTAGCATCAAGGAGGACACTGATAGGAGAAGCCTGACGGAAAATAAAAGTAAGACAGTCAGACTGAGATTAAGTTCTGTACTTTCCACATTTTATTGGTGGATTGGGACTGGGAGACAACGACTACTTTATTTCAAATGTACTTATTGTGGAGCTGTTATGTTTTCCATTGTGAACTCATTGATCTCCCACAAGCCCCAGATTATGGTTTGCTCATGAGGTCTACTGCACAGGCAACCAACACAAACATTTAAGTCACAAGTACATGTAGGAAACTAACATCCTTTTGAAAGTCTTGACTGAATTAAGAACAGTGCTGTACCTGGAATCAGTGGGCTCTTTGAGGTAGTATTCTCTGTACTGTATGAGCAGGTGCCAGAATGTTTGCCAACCCATCTGCAGTCCAAAGACCCATGGATGGACACGCTCTGGGCTCAGTGAACACACCAGCAACATAAAGATCACAGTGGAGACGAGCAGAAGCAAGCTGTATACACCCATGGTGACAACCGCTAGGATACAGCCTCCGGATGCCAAGAAGAGGTACCTGTCAAGACAAGTGTTATACCTCCTACCGCTCAACCAAAATAAGCAGTTTGAAATCCTTTGTTGAAATCTCCATTTGGAATTAACAAGTGTGGATTAACCAGTGGATAAACAATTTGTATGAACAAGTGTGTGTGTACTAAAAGTAAATTATAATCGGTCTGACCTTAGTTGCAATTTTTTTTCATTTATAGTCCTAATCTTCAACTTAATACTACAATAGAAGTATAAAATATATAATACAGACCTGTATGTCAAAGAGAGACATCCCTGTTTAGCCAAGACGTAGAATAGAAAAGCAAAGGGAATGGAAAAACATTGGTACATCAGAAATGGATGCTGCTCACACAGCCACTGGATTGGCTCCATTTTAAACCCTTCCTGTGAAATATCACCACTATTATGAGTAGAGAATGGTGGGACTTTAGGCCTATATATAGTGTTTCCTGGGTTGACTGTCTTGATAGACAATTCCACCTGTGTCTGGCATGAACATAATTATCATTGTTTAATGATAAGCAAGCAGTACATTTGAGCCATCTGCAAACCACTTTGTTTTCTCTTTGTCTATAGCAACCGTGAAATCTCTATACTTTACAGTCCACTGTTGATAATGTAAAATGGCCTGAATATACTGTAGTTGTTTCCACCCTGATATATTGGATGGATAAATACATTGTATTCTACTTTGTTTAAAAGAGCCAACCACAATGAGTAGCAGTAATCTATTATTTTAATGCAAAACAGATGAGCTTAATGAGCCAATATTTCTCTTCAAAAACAAGGCCATAATGTGTTTTGAAAAGCTTTTACAACCAGCTGCAGGGGCAAATTCAATGACATCTATTGCACAACATGTTTTGGTCAGGGTAATGGGGAGAAGCACTATGCAAACTGCCTCCATTCTCATCTGTGCTCAAAGCATTTTAAAAGTATTTTTTTGTAGACAAACATTATTGCAAAGATTGCAACATTACTCAATAGGGTCCAGATTGCCAAAAAGGCAGTAGGCTTGGCTTCAATTTGACCTCCATTCACAAAAAAAGAAACAGTTCTGTCATTGTATTTACCCTTTACAATTTCTGTGGTGCATGGGAGGCACTATCAATGATTTATATACTAAACAAAAATATAAACTCAACATGTAAAATGTTGGTCCCTTGTTTCATGAGCTGAAATAAAAGATCCCAGAAATTTTCCAGGCGCACAAAAAGCTTATTTCTCTCAAATTGGGTGCACAAATTTGATTGCATACCTGTTACGGAGCATTTCTCCTTTGCCAAGATAATCCATCCACCTAACAGGTGTGTAAATAAAATGCCACTCTAAAATGTACAGTTTTGTCACACAACACGATGACGCAGATGTCAAGTTTTTAGGGAGCGTGCAATTGGCATGATGACTACAGGAATTATGAGGTTGGTCCCTTTACATAGTGTGACAGCTACTTTAGTGTACCAAAATATACAGTGAGTATACAAAACATTAAGAACACCTTATCTTTCCATGACAGACTGACCAGGTGAATCCAGGTGTCGAGGAAGGGGAGGAAACCAGTTAAAGAAGGATTTATTGGTCTTGTGTTTTAGGTTATTGTCCTGCTTAAAGATTAATTTATATGTGTATTGGAAAGCAGACTGAACCAGGTTTTCCTCTAGGATTTCGCCTATTCTTAGCTCTATTCAGTTTCTTTTATCCCTAAAAAAAACTCCCTAGTCCTTGCCAATGACAAGCATACCCATAACATGATGCAGCCACCATCATACTTTAAAATATGAAGTGGTTCTCAGTGTTGTGTTGGATTTGCCCCAAACATAACACTTTGTATTCAGGACACAAAGTTAATTTATTTGCTACGTTTTTTGCAGTTTTATTTTAGTGCCTTATTGCAAACCGGATGCATGTTTTGGAATATTTTTATTCTGTAAAGGCTTTCTTCTTTTCACTCTGTAATTTAGATTAGTATTGTGGAGTAACTACAATGTTGTTGATCCATCCTCAGTTTTCTCTTACCCCAGCCATTAATATCTGTAACTGTTTTAAAGTTGCCATTATTCTCATGGTGAAATCCCTGAGCGGTTTCCTTCCTCTCCGGAAACTGAGTTAGGAAGGACGCCTGCATCTTTGTAGTGACTGGGTGTATTGATACACCATCCAAAGTGTAATTAATAACTTCACCATGCTCAAAGGGATATTCAATGTCTGCTTTTTCCCCCCATCTACCAATAGGTGCCCTTTTTGCGCTGCATTGAAAAACCTCTCTGGTCTTTGTGGTTGACTCTGTGTTTGAAATTCACTGTTCGATTGAGTGACCTTACAGATAGTTGTGTGGGGACAGAGATGATGTAGTCATTAAAAAAGCATGCCAAACACTTAATGCACACAGACTTATGTGACTTGTTAAGCAACATTTTACTCAATTTATACTGAACAAAAATATAAATGCAACATTTGAAGTGTTGGTCCCATTTTTACATTTACATTTACATTTTAGTCATTTTGCAGACACTCTTATCCAGAGCGACTTACAGTAGAGTGCATACATTTTATTACATTTTTACATACTGAGACAAGGATATCCCTACCGGCCAAACCCTCCCTAACCCGGACGACGCTATGCCAATTGTGCGTCGCCCCACAGATCTCCCGGTTGCGGCCGGCTGCGACAGAGCCTGGGCGCGAACCCAGAGACTCTGGTGGCGCAGCTAGCACTGCGATGCAGTGCCCTAGACCACTGCGCCACCCCTTTTCATGAGTTTAAATAAGATCCCAGAAATGTTCCATATGCACAAAAAAGCTAATTTGTCTGAAATTTTGTGCACATATTTGTTTACATCCCTGTTAGTGAGCATTTCTCCTTTAGCAAGATAATCCATCCACCTGACAGGTGTGGCATATCAAGAAGCTGATTAAACCGCATGATCGTTACACAGGTGCATCTTGTGCTGGGGACAATAAAAGGCCACTCTAAAATGTGCCATTTTATCACATAACACAAGGCCACAGATGTTTTGAGGGAGCATGGAATTGGCATGCTGACTGCAGGAATGTCCATCATAGCTGTTGACAGATCATTTAATGTTAATTTCTCTACCAGAAGCTGCCTCCAACGTTGTTTTGGAGAATTTGGCAGTAAGTCCAACCGGCCTCAATCACAGACCACGTGTAACCACGCCAGCTCAGGACATCCACATCCGGCTTCTTCACCTGCGGGATCGTCTGAGACCAATCACCCGGACAGCTGATGAAACTGAGGAGTATTTCTATCTGCAATAAAGTCCTTTTGTTGGGAACAACTAATTCTGATTGGCTGGGCCTGGCTCCACAGTGGGTGAGCCTATGCCCACTCAGGCCCACCTATGGCTGTGTCACTGCCCAGTCATGTGAAATCCATGGAATTCATTTACTTCAATTGACTGATTTCATAATATGAACTGTAACTCAGTAAAATTGTTGCATGTTAAATGTTGCATTTATATTTTTGTTCAGTATACTTAAACACTTCAACCATTCAAATGGCTCTTCGGCTAGCTTTTGCTAAAGCCGATATCAATCAGCATTAGCATTCTAGCTAACAACGGCTGCATCCAAAATTAGCTATTTTGCAAAGATCACAACCAAATATAATCTTAGCGCCGTTGAAGCAAGAACCAAAACATAATTGTAAGTGTATGAGCACCCCAAAAAAGTTATTTTATTTAGAAGTAATAAAAAGGTACATCTAGGCTATGTTGAACGGGTGCAGATGGCGATGGCTTTTTACTGCCGCAAGGAGTCGCGCGAATCTCTCAACTGCGCGATATACGTCATGAATTTGGCATCCGGCGTGTCCATATAGTGGCATATCCCGTGTAAACGCAGGTTGCAATCTGGGAGCCACAAAGTTGGTATAGGCACAGATGGTGGATATATGTCCCGTTTACGATTGGGAAAAAATGTGTCTACTAAACGGGGTGGCTGTCCCATAGGCATCAATGCATTGGCAACTGGGTCTGGTCTGCTTTCATTGACTGTATATAAACCAGAAAAACTAAGGAGTTTGATGTCTCGCTTCCGTCTCTGGGCTCAGTGCAGCCTGGCATACTCAGCGACCTTTCTCTTATCGATTGGTTAGTTCTTGTGGAATGGGCAGGCTTATGAATTAAACAGTTTCAAGTAGTTTGCAGATACTTTGGGAGAAAGCAGAGCAGTGTCTGAGGGATTCAGTTGAGATCGGCCGCTTGAAGGATTTCTTTAATATATATATATATATATTTTTTACATTATCGTTTTAGTGAGTTAAAAATGCAAAGCTGTGCAAAGTCATGGGGGATCCTATTCGCCAAGTCTGTGAATCCCCATGCACCTTGCAGACACATTAATGGTAAAAGCCGTATCTTTGGGAAACAACATAATAGAATCCAAACACTTAATGCTTGTGTAATTGTACGGGGTCTACGGACTTCTACAGTCTATGCTGCTTCTAGACAGATAGACAGAATACTGCCGAGACACGATGATTTTGCAGAGAGGCACATTGGCCCAGGTGAAAGGGACAAAAGGGAGATGCTGGATGTGCTTGGACTTGAGGTAAGATTTAAATACATTTTGGATAAAGAGAGAAATTATAGGACAGAAAGTAAGCTAATGTGTCGATCCAATGCATGGCAGGCACTCTTGCATGTTTCTTATCATATACAGTAAACGTGCAACTATTTATACAAGTTCAGTTGGTTTTGACTTGTATAGCATTTATTGCTTTTCAGTCGATCGCCCAGTTGATAGAAGATACAGTTCCAGAATCCATCCGTATTCAAAGAAGTATGAAAATGGATGATCCTCTCTGTAAGTGTTTCTTCTTTCCAACATCTTTGACAGCACGTGTTATTGTTGATGTTTGTGTTCTCAATAGATATATTGCCTCGTCAATGTTATAAAATGCTGAATTTGCTAGCCTGTGATTTTTCTTTACAAGTGCGTTATAATGTATTTCTGTTGATATCCCTGACAAATTCATGTTGAATTGATTATTTATTAATCAATCTTGCATATGTCACTCTTTATGTTTTGTCAATATATTTTACTGATCTCTGAATTGTATTCTACAATGGGTGTAAATCAAGCCAAACGAGTGGCTGAAATGTAGATTGCACTCCTATTGTGTGCCATTGTGGAGCGCTCTTCACCCTTAAGTCTTCCTTTGAACATATTTGGAGTTGTTTTTGCGAAACTCAATGACCAGCACCAATCTCCAGTTGGGAAGCCGATGCTAATAGGATGGCAATTGGAGTGTAAAGTTCAGCCTTGAGCTCCTGTCCCAACTCCAGTTCAATCTGGTTATAACATTACATCACAGTTGAAGGAAATGTACAAAGGAACTTCATGAGATTCCTTGATGGGTTAGGCATTTCTTTTCTTTTTCTTACTTGAATACGTATTTTTCACATTTAATAATAGACTGATTTCAGTTGATTGAGCGAATAGTGAGACCTTTTGAAACGTGTTTCTATCAATAATGGTTTGTCTACAGCAGACCTACATTTACGAGGTGTATTTCATTAGCAAACCCATGCTGCATAATTCCATTAGAGACCGACATATCAGATCACTTGCTAGAGATTTACAAAGCTATTAAACACATAGTATTCTGGACAAGTGCAGTACATTCTATTACTACTTTACCTTGTTTTGTATAATAAATTTAATTAATTTCAACAATAGTTCTGAAGCAACTGACAATATGGCCATAATACAATAATTAAACAAAAGTAAATTAAACAGACAAGCATTACATGTAAAGTAAATAAATACATTAGTATTGCTTAAGACAATTATTTGTAATAACAGATGATACATATTTAGCCAATATTTTTACTACTGTACATTGATGCTCTAATGCGCTCTTTCCATTTCATAGTGATCCATAACCAATGTCATACAAACTACTACATTGTTTTCAGAGGTCAATGGTGAAACTGGCTCAGCTGTCAAAATTCCTAGTATGTTTCTTACATCATTTTCTATTTTACATTAGTTACATTAGTCATTGTTTTCACTATTCTGATACACTATATATTATATACAAAAGTGTGTGGACACCCCTTCAAATGAGTGGATTTGGCTATTTCAGACACACCCGTTGCTGACAGGTTTATAAGATAGAGCACACAGCCATGCAATCTCCACAGGAAAACATTGGCAGTAGAATGGCCTTACTGAAGAGCTCAGTGACATTCAACGTTGCACCGTCATAGGATGCCACCTTTCCAACAAGTCAAATTTCTGCCCTGCTAGAGCTGCCCCGGTCAATTGTAAGTGATGTTATTGTGAAATGGAAACATCTAGAAGCAACAACGTCTCAGCCGCGAAGTGGTAGGCCACACAAGCTCACAGAAAGGGACCGCCGAGTGCTGAAGCGCGTTGCAAAACTTACTACCGAGTTCCAAACTGACTCTGGAAGCAACGTCAGCGTAATAACTGTTCGTGGGGAGCATCATGGGTTTCCGTGGCCGAGCAGCCGCACAAAAGCCTAAGATCACCATGCACAATGCCAAATGTTGGCTGGAGTGGTGTAAAGCTCACCACCATCGGACGCTGGAGCAGTGGAAACGCGTTCAGGCAGTCAGACGGAAGTCCATCTGGCAGTCAGACAGACGAAGCTGGGTTTGGCGGATGCCAAGAGAACACTACCTGCCCTAATGCATAGTGCCAATTGTAAAGTTTGGTGGAGGAGGAATAATGGTCAGGGGCTGTTTTTTTTCATGGTTCGGGATAGGCCCCTTAGTTCCAGTGAAGGGAAAACTTAATGCTACAGTATTCAATAACATTCTAGACGATTCTGTGCTTCCGACTTTGTGGCAACAGTTTTAGGAAGGCCCTATCCTTTTTCAACATGACAATGCCACCATGCACAAAGCGAGGTCCATAAAGAAATGGTTTGTCGAGATCGGAGTGGAAGAACTTGACTGGCCCTGACCTCAACCCCGTCGAACACCTTTGGCATGAATTGGAACGCCTGACCTCCCTAATGCTCTTGTGGGTGAATTGAAGCAAGTCCCCACAGCAATGTTCCAACACCTAGTGGAAAGCCTTCTCAGGAGAGTAGAGGCTGTTACAGCAGCAAAGAGGGGACCAACTCCATATTAATGCTCATGATTTTGCAGTGAGATGTAGTATATTTCAGAAGTGCTCAACTTGGGGTAGAGGAATATGTCCTTCAATTGGTAATACAGACTTTGCCTAGTGTACTCTGAAATAACACTGTACTACTAGTCATATGTTATAACAGATTACAGTATCTGCCATTTGCTATTTGCAAAATAGCTGACTGTATATTTCTTGGACCTTATTCTAGGTTGGGTAATAAGGTCCGTGGATCGGGGGGTTTAATACCACCTTCGGTCACTCCTTTCTGCCTCTGTCGCGTTCTGTTATGTAGCAAGCCATGCATGAAGGAACAAACTGATGGCCATACTGGTTTTTGCTTGTTCAGGTTGGAGGAGCTTGGTTTGCAAAGCCAGCAAGGGATTCTCTGCTCAACAATGGTTCTGAATCAGGCTTTTCTGTTGCTTTGAGGATCTTTCTGACCATAGTGAAACTCCCCTTTGATGAAATGTGCAAATACACAGTACGGCCCCCCACACTAAACCACTGGCCTCTACTACTGATGATGCTTCCACTTGTTTTGTTATTAATGTTAGATATTTCCAAACACCATCTTGTGCTGCTGTGTCCTAAAGCATCACATTTTTAAATGCAGGATGGATTTACAGTAAAACGTCTTGTGCCACCTAAATTCAAAGCGCAAATGTTCACATCTTTGTGTGGTGTATAACAGGAGAAATGCTCATCCTGAATATGAGCGTAGTTTGGGCACTCGGTTCAGAGGGGTCGTGTTGTCCATTCTTTGCTGAGGGAGTTGCCAAGCAGCAATGGAATGCCTGAGGAATTCCAGTGTCTCTGTGTGTATTGGCTGATCTCCGCCTCAGCACTGAGGAATTAGGCTAGATAACTAGCCATCGGGAAAGGGACCATATGTTGCACATAATTGTCCCCGCCAATGCGTAGAAATATGATGACCAAATGGAAATGCATTCGACATGTACCAAAATGTTGTATACAGTTCACACACTAACATGACACGCAGAGATGTGGATTACACATCCAATCACATAAAGCTGTTTAGTTTAAATTCCTATCCACTCCATTTTGAAAGTAAATCTGATGCTATATGATGTCACGGCTCATTTGTTTTGGTGGGTTGTTCAGAAAATGGATGTGTAAAATCATTTTCAAGCTGGTTTCATGCAAGCCTCATTGTCAGGATGATCCGGAATCATAATGCAGCCACCTGCCTAGATGGGAGAGAAGATGGCATCAAACGTGTGCTGTTTTGCAGTTGAAATGAAGATGCATTTTTATTCATTTAAATCAAACCAATAAGGAACCATACATCATACACATCAGAAATTCATTTTTATTGAAATGCATTTTTTGTCTCAAATGCATGTGATACCAATTGTGATGGCTATTTCTCCAGGCGAGAATGAAGTCTTGGAGCATCTGCAAAAGATTGCATCAAAGAACAAGGTGTGGAGGTCTTACATCGGAATGGGCTACTACAACTGCTCCGTGCCTCCAGTTATACAGAGAAACCTTCTAGAGAATTCGGGATGGTAAGGGCCACTTTGACACACACACAGAGTGATATATGTTCATCTTGTAGCCAAGTTGTCCCCATTTAGTAGGGCATGCTATATTTGATTGTGTACTCAAGGTGTGTATATGTATGGGCTTCTGTTAGTCATTAAAGCACTAATTGCTACATTGCAGAAGAACTTGCCCCTAATCAGAAATCTTGTGACTTGATGCGCAAGTTTCCAGTTTAGGTTTGCACTGGATTAAATGACATGCTCACGTGGAATCTTGTGATTCATATTTGTTCAACTTAAAACGAGAAACCAGTCTCAATCATAACACTTTGATTTTACATTTTACAAATGCATTTTTCTCTTTATCTTCGTAAACTTCCACTCACGTCAGCCTAGTGTCATGATTCCTTGAAAACCAGCTTGTTTTTCTGTGTATATTTTAATGGTTTCTCTGTATCCTCTTCTCATCAGGGTGACTCAGTACACCCCCTATCAGCCCGAGGTGGCTCAAGGTCGCCTGGAGAGTCTGCTCAACTACCAGACCATGATCTGTGACATCACGGGCATGGCTGTAGCCAACGCCTCTCTGCTGGACGAGGCAACAGCTGCCGCCGAGGCCATGCAGCTCTGCCATAGGTGAGGTCGAGAATAAACACAAGTGGGAGATAGTGGTTGATCATTAAAGGATAGTTAATTTAGTAAAGTTCATGTATAGGGTCTAGTTGAAGTCTATAAATTGGGCCCAGGCCTGGTCAGGCCACTTAGTCAGGAAAAACTCCTGGCCCTACAGGTGTATTCATAATTTTTTTGTTACATGCTCCCCACAGACAGAACAAGAGAAGGACGTTCTACATCGACCCACGTTGTCATCCTCAGACGATCGCTGTAGTGCAGACAAGAGCCAAGTATGGGCATCCTTTCAATACTTCAGGAACAAGGTTAGAACTGTGTACCAAAAGCAGCATCCTCACTATTGGGTGCTCTGCTCTGTGATTGTTGACTAACAGCTACATCGGGGTGAAGACGGTGCTGAAGCTGCCTCATGAGATGGACTTCAGTGGGAAGGATGTGAGCGGTGTGCTGTTCCAGTACCCAGACACCGACGGCAGAGTGGAGGACTTAACCGCGCTGGTGGACCGCGCTCACAAGGGAGGGGTAAGAGAGCCGCCACGTCTGACGTTATTGGTAGTAATGGTTTATTAACCTAGGATGATATGGGGTGGCAGGTAGCCTAGTGGTTAGAGCATTGGACTGGTAACCGAAAGGTTGCAATCCCCGATCTGACAAGGTTCAAATCTGTCGTTCTGCCCCTGAACAAGGCAGTTAACCCACTGTTCCTAGGCCGTCATTGAAAATAAGAATTTGTTCTTAACTGACTTGCCTAGTTAAATAAAGGTAAAATACAATACATCTTGAAGTAAATTGGGTTGGGGGTTTGGTAGAGTTATTTGGATTTGTCGCTCCTGGTTTGGTATATTCACAGTGATTCACTATGATGCAGGTCTTTGGTTGAACAGTGGGCACGTGAGAAAGTGTAGGATGTGGTGATTCCAGTTTGGTACCTAAGTGCTGTGTATGAAGACTCACTGTCTCTCATCCCTGTAGGCTCTGGCTTGCTGTGCCACTGACCTGCTGGCCCTGTGTGTGCTACGCCCCCCTGGAGAATTTGGGGTGGACATCGCTCTGGGCAGCTCCCAGAGGTTCGGGGTACCTCTCTGCTATGGTGGTCCCCACGCTGCCTTCTTCTCTGTGAAAGAAAACCTGGTCAGGATGATGCCTGGCAGGATGGTGGGAGTGACTAGGTAAGAGCCCTTGAGATTCACATTGGTCCTGTTCAGAATGGAAGCAGATCTCGTGAAGTTGGGCAATATAAGCAGCATGTTGAGATTTACTTTATGTCATACTTGCTCATAGTCTAAAAGACTGAAGTATGTGGAACACATACATAAAGACAATATCTTGATGTACATTTGTTTTTAAATGTCCCTTTTTTACCTGCAGGGATGCCGCTGGTAAGGAGGTGTACCGCCTGGCCCTGCAGACCAGAGAGCAGCACATCCGCAGAGACAAGGCCACAAGTAACATCTGCACTGCGCAGGTACTGTACAACCGATACAGGTACTGTACAATATTGACACACTGAGCCTCCATCCAATATTGACTGTTTGGAATCGGCTGAACTTTTAACATTGAGATATTAAATAAATGATAGAGAAGAAGCCTTGAATAGAAAGAGTGAAAGAGACTGGGTTTTATGTCAGAAGTTAATGGTTCTCTGTAGGACGACGGATAGCTTTGGAATGTGTTGGGTGGAAGGGAGGAGAGCAACGTGTTGAGATAGAGAAGACAGATGCACATCTGTGGATTAGGTGAAGGAGGGGTTGAGGTCAGGATGTGTGGACAGATTCCCTTAAGGGAGTAATAAGGGTTTGGTATTCTGTTACCTTGTTCCTGTTGAACCATAAGATGTAAGGATTGGAGAGAAGGATTTGTGTCTTAAGTGGGATGTATGTAACTGTGATGGTGAGAAATGTTTTGCTGTCTGAATTACAGCTGTACAGGTCCCTTGGGAAGAATTAAACTTGGTTAAAGCTTCTCTAGTGTCTGAGTTACTTACTCTGAAAAATAAGAACCTAACATGACACACTGAGCCTCCATCCAATACCGACACACTGAGCCTCCATCCAATACCGACACACTGAGCCTCCTTACAATATTGACACACTGAGCCCCCATCCAATACCGACACACTGAGCCTCCATCCAATACCGACACACTGAGCCTCCATCCAATACCGACACACTGAGCCTCCTTACAATACCGACACACTGAGCCTCCTTACAATACCGACACACTGAGCCTCCATCCAATACCGACACACTGAGCCTCCATCCAATACTGACACACTTTGCCCCAGAGCAATTCTTTTGTGTAAATTTAAAATAAAAAATAAACTAGATGTAGTGGTAGTCTGTGTTTTTCTAAGTATATTTTTAAGCAACTTTCTCTCACCTTCAAACTGTATATGTCTCTTTCAGGCTCTGCTGGCCAATATGGCAGCCATGTTTGGAGTGTATCATGGACCCCAGGGCTTAAAGCACATTGCTGAGAGGACACACAATGCTGCACTGATCCTGGCTGAGGGTATGTCCTCCAACACTCTCACTGCACATATTCATTTTAACAGTGCATTGCTTTATATCTGCCAACTCTTCTCTTACATCACAACACTTGGGGCTTATGTCAATCAACGGTGACCTAATTCAATTACAAGCGTGTATTGAGAAAGAAACAGTAACATTGCTTCTCTTTAGATAAATTATGAATGATACTGAGTTTTTAGAAATTCCTTTCTCTCCCTCCCTTTGTATCAGGTCTGAAGCGGGCCGGACACAGGCTGCACAGCGAGATGTTCTTTGACACGCTGAAGGTTGGCTGCAGTGTGGCAGCCAAGGACATTCTGGCGAGGGCTGTCCAGAGAGAGATCAACCTGCGTGTTTATGGCGAGGGAGTGGTGAGTAGTACCAGATACGGTTTAGATACAGATTACATGCGCGTCCATCCAGTGTTCCTACTGTAAGCAGGTCAACAAAGGTACAACAAAACACTCATCACACTTCAATGTTTGACCCTTAGAATACTTTGTTGAATAATTTTGTAAATAAAGCACACGGAAGCATAGATACTCTTACGTTGAGTCCCCCCTATAGATAAAACCAATGGTGAAGTGTTACAGAACGTTCAGAAAGAAATGTATTGTAGAGTCATTGAGCTCTACTCATTAAATATCTATCTACAGCATTGTAGAATTAGCACCCCTGTGAATAAGCCACATGTGGCCATGTTCATTTATGCTTTAGATACACACACATTTCTTTCACTCTGAAATTATTTCTGTGTTTCCCTAGTTAGGTGTGTCTCTGGATGAGACGGTGAAAGAGAGGGACTTGGACGATCTGCTCTGGGTCTTTGGATGTGAATCCTCAGCGGTATATTTTGATTTCAATATTCCATATAGGAGTATGCATAAACTCCGCATTGACCCGATTGCTATCTTGAGAGTGAGTGCAAAAGATGTATCTTGAAGCCATGGGACAAACACTTTGATTTCAGCTATCCCATATATAATTCCATTAAATCTCAATTTACAGGAGCTCATTGCTGAAAAGATGGGTGAAAGGGTGAAAGGCATTATGGGTAGTCCTTTCAAGAGGACCAGCAAGTACCTCACCCACGCAGTCTTCAACAGGTTGGTCTGTTTGTAACAATCTCAAATTCCAGTACTGGCCTGGGCGTGATGAGGATGACGCTTGATATGCCAGAATTGTTATTATGACTTGTGTTCTCAGTATGACACCAGAATGGTGAGAGACATTAGCTGACCTTCCATATTGATTAGTTCTTTCTGTTGTCCCAAACTGCACTTGATGCCTGATAGAATAATTCCTTGCACTGGTAACATAAGGTTGTTTACACATGTACTGTAAGTGATAATACAGGGTTTTAGACCTAAGGTTTTAGAAGTGAAATAACATATTAGGTCTAAAACGTGTCTTATAATCTTGATTCCCTCTGATTCTTCGTCCCCGTGCAGTTACCACTCCGAGACCAACATTGTGCGCTACATGAAACGCCTGGAGAACAAGGATATCTCTCTGGTTCACAGCATGATCCCACTGGTGAGTCTCATGGGAAAGCAAATAAGACATGTTTTACTTTAGACATGGTGCTTTTCACATGATCTGAATACTACACACCAAAACCTGCAAACCACTGTAAAGATTAGTGGGCTATCACCATTTTTAATATCCATTTTGTTTTCCATGTCAGGGTTCCTGCACAATGAAGCTGAACAGTTCTTCAGAGCTCATGGTGAGTTAATAACAGGTTTGGGGTAAATTTGAATTAAAGGCAGTCAATTCAGGACATAAACTGAAATTCCAGTTCAATAATTTTAAAAAAGGGCATGTATTTTCAATGATTTCTCAATAAACTTAAAAGTAAAAGCTATTTATTTATTTATTTATTTTCATTTTAAAATCCAATCAGTGCCTGAATTGACTACCTTCAATTTGAATTGAACCCAACCCTGGTTAATATCTCTCCTTGTACAAAACCTTAATACACCTCCCTAGTATTGAGTGGGAAAAAATCCTTCTTTAACCTCTCCTCCCCTTTATCTACACTGACTGAATTGGATTTAACAGGTGACATCAATAAGGGATCATAGCTTTCATGTTTTGTAGACTGTGTATGTCCCCTTTTCACCCTGATTACTGCAGTCATTTTCTTTTATGGTGGTGTTGTGAAGAACACTTTAGGTTACCTTGTTATGACTATTTCTCCCATTGTTCCCTCTTTCTAACTGTTTTAGCCCATCACCTGGAATGAGTTTGCCAACCTTCACCCCTTCTGTCCCCTGGACCAGGCTGAGGGTTACCAGCAGCTCTTCAGGCAGCTGGAGAAGGACCTCTGTGAGGTGACTGGCTATGACAAGATCTCCTTCCAGCCCAACAGGTAAGCCCTTCACTGACACCAACATTCTGTGTGTGGGGGGGGATTCATGACCAACTGGGATGTCAGTTTCCCACACATCATCTGAGCGTGATTTACCAAACTGTGATTTATCCCACTGTCAATGGATTCTTGGATTTAGTTCAGGTCATTTTACTTGATCATTTAACTATCATAGCTAGTTTTGTGGCTGATATCTCTATGGTTCCAAGTCCCCCCCCCCCCCCCCACACACACTTATTCAGAATTATCTGGGCTGATGTATAGCACACCGTGCGACATTGGCCTAGATGGAAAGATAGCGGTATGGTTGTTCAACTTAGTCTATGCTTTCCCTTTACAGTTACTGTAAAGCCCATTGACTAACCTTAGAACTTGGTACGTTTGATGATTATGCTGAGACAGGACTTCACTGGGTGCATGTTTCTGAGCATGTGGCTGGTACATTAACAAACTGGATGACCTTGTCTTTCAGTGGTGCTCAGGGAGAATACGCTGGCCTCGCTGCCATCAAAGCCTACCTGAACTCTAAAGGAGATGCTCATAGAACAGTAAGTATGGTTGTAATGAAACGAAACACACAGATTTTTGCTAGCACACGCACTAAGCCCTGCAGAGTCATGCAGTATGGGATCGGGAAAGGGGGATACCTAGTCAGTTGTACAACTGAAATGTGTCTTCCGCATTTAACCCAACCCCTCCGAATCCGAGAGGTGCAGGTGGCTGCCTTAATCGACATCCACATCTTCTGCGCCCGGGGAACAGTGCCTTGCTCCGTGGCAGAACGACAGATTTTTACCTTGTCAGCTTTCGGTTACTGGCCCAACACTCTAACCTCTAGGCTAGTATATCCACCCTTTCTTAATTGTTATCGCAATAAAATGTATATTATAAAATTACAATATTATTTTTGGGAGGATATTGTCAGAAATGTGGGGGTGTATGTACTATAAATGATTACCCTAATAAATGTTCAGCCTGAATGTTTGCTGTAGTCAGCCATTTCCCTGTGAACAGCCTGTAATAAGCGCGTCACATGGTATTGCACACTGGATACAATGTTTTTATCAGCACATGTAAAGCCATCAAGAGACTTGTTTTAGGTACAGACCGCTTATATGTATGATGGCCAAGATAATCATCCACTCGTTTGCCGACAGACATTGTATTGGAAAAGCCTTCTGAAGAATAGCGCGTTTTGGATACTTATACAGGAACTGTTTGAAAGTCCTCAAGTAGACTAGCGGTTAAGAGAGTTGAGCCAGTAACTGAAAGGTTGCTGGTTTGAATCCCTGAGAGGACTAGAAGGAAAATCTGCCGATATGCCCTTGAGCAAGGTACTTAACCCTAATTGCTTCTGTAAATCGCTCTGGATAAGAGCGTCTGCTAAATTACTAAAATGTAAATCTAAGTATCACAACCGTGACTGGAGATAAGACTGCGTGTTCAAGTAGATTTCCCGTTTTGTAATTTGCCATTTGTCCCAAGAGCTCCCACCACTATCAAAAATAACAACTCCCTTATAAGCACATCTTAGATAGTGGTGTGAGCTTTTCAAACAGTCAATGTCCACAGTTGTGCAAATAAAGGACAGAAAACCCAACAATACCTGGAGGTTACTTGATTTCAAGATCCCATATTTGGTGATTTTAAGACTTTGGGATCAGCAAGTCATGGGCAAAACTGATTGAGCTCGGCTGTTTTTCCCGACAGGGGGGAAATGTAAATGTTACCCAACAAACACACAGGTATTCGTGTCCCTGTGACATTGTTGAAAATGTATAAATAAGTCACCTAATAAGGGATAAAATCAGCTGATTACCTATTTTGCATTGATGTCACTTGGAGATTTGCACAAAGAAATGTTAGGACTCTAACACTGTAATGGTTGACTTGCTTAGGCCTAGTTGGCTCTCTTTTACTTTGTGATGGTCTGATTGTAGCTGTCTTTGATGTTTTCTATTTTGCTCAGGTTTGTCTGATCCCCAAGTCAGCCCATGGCACCAACCCAGCCAGTGCCCAGATGGCTGGCATGAAGGTGCAGGTGGTGGAGGTTGACAAGGATGGCAACATTGACATGGCAAACCTCAAGGCACTGGTAATAGCTGGTTGGAGTGATTCTGATAATAAGCTCGCTGTTACAGAAGAGCCTTTCAATATAACCAATGATCTTCAGTATCCCCTCAAATGCTTTTAAATCTAGGAACAAAGAATAATTGAGAAACATGATGGCCAGAGAGTCGGTGGTCACTATCTACCGGTCGTGCAACCAGCAGTGAATTAGCCCCCTTAAAAGTGGCCTCTCGCATTGCAGTCACACAGACTAACCCATTATTCCTCTCTTAGGTGGACAAACACAAGGCTAACCTGGCAGCCATGATGATAACGTACCCCTCCACCTTTGGTGTGTTTGAGGAGAGCATTGATGATGTGTGCAATCTCATCCACCAGAACGGAGGACAGGTCTACCTGGACGGTGCTAATATGAACGCACAGGTGAGAGGAGAGTATATGCTTGTCACCTTGCTGATAAAGTATGTTTTTGTGTGGACATACTGCATAGATCATTTTTAAGTTGAACAGTGTGTTTATATAAACTCTTTTGTATAGTAAGACCTTTTTTGCTAAAATAATTAAAATAACACATTGGGTTGCTTATCCAGGTGTTAACTGAATCATGGACCCATCAATCACAATCAATCACAAAATTTTGTTATTTGAGTTAATTGAGATACCACACACACACACAAGAATGTGGACACCCCTTCAAATGAGTGGATTCGGCTATTTCAGCCACACCCGTTGCGTATATAAAATCGAGCACACAGCCATGCAATTTCCATAGACAAACATTGGCAGTAGAATGGCCTTACTGAAGAGCTCAGTGACTTTCAACGTGGCACCATCATAGGATGCCACCTTTCCAACAAGTCAGTTCGTCAAACTGTTGCTAGAGTTGCCCCAGTCAACTGTAAGTGCTGTTATTGTGAAGTGGAAATGTCTAGGGGCTGGTGCTGTTTTTCATGGTTTGGGCTTAGTTCCAGTGAAGGGAAATCTTGCATACAATGACATTCTAGACGATTCTGTGCTTCCTAGTTTTACAAGGCTCCCAGGGAGTGCATGGGTGTGCGGTGACTATTCCACAGAGTGACCTTTGACCACAAGTCTGTGAAAAATGCAGATTACACATTTCTTCAAACCTCCTGGTGTAACGGATGTGAAATGGCTAGCTAGTTAGCGGTGGTGCGCGCTAATAGCGTTTCAATTGGTTACGTCACTCGCTTTGAGACCTTGAAGTAATTGCCTTTCTATCACCCTGTAATCTCCTCTCTCCTGCCTGCTCTGCTCTCTACAGGTGGGCTTGTGTCGTCCTGGTGACTACGGATCTGACGTGTCTCACTTGAACCTCCACAAGACCTTCTGTATCCCCCACGGGGGCGGAGGACCAGGGATGGGACCTATCGGAGTGTAAGTGACCATAACGGGATTGTTTCCATCAAATGCACAGTAATGGACTAAGTACAAAAACTGAACCTGCCCAAAGGAATATAACTGGCCAAATCCATTATAAATGGGGAGTTTTGTCCTGGTCAGGTCACATAATATATGTATGCCATTTAGTAGACACATTTATCTGAAGTGACTCAGTAATGCGTGCATACATGGTAAGGAAACACTCCTGGCACAATTCTTTCTGTGCAAAACATGACTTAAAAGTGAATAATTAATGACTTTTGATGACTTAATGGAGTTGTGCATGTTTAACAGGAAGGAGCACCTCTCCCCGTTCCTGCCCTGCCACCCAGTGGTCAGCATGTCAGCAGGCAACATGTCCAGCTCCCTGGGCACCATCAGTGCTGCCCCCTGGGGCTCCAGTGCCATTCTGCCCATCTCTTGGGCTTACATCAAGGTCAGTACCAGTGTACTGTAACTATCCTATGGTTCAGTGCCATGAAATGTAAATAAAGATAATGATAGATTTGTTAGAATAGTGCTATTGGTGATACTTTAAAGGTCTTTATAGGCAACTGCAGCTGGAAAAACATTCAACTGAAGTGGGGACGTACCTGTTTAGTACATGCGTTGATACCCTTTTGGATCCTACTGTGTAGATGATGGGAGCCAAGGGACTGGTTCATGCCACAGAGGTGGCTATCCTTAATGCCAATTACATGGCCAAGAGATTAGAGAGTCACTACAAGATCCTCTTCAAAGGCAGGAAAGGTGAGTGGTGTTGGTCCTATTCACCCAAGTATGGTGTCCTGTGTCCATCAGTAATCGGCCAACACTAGCAAATGTTGATTTTCTTAACACAGATTTTTTGGGGTCCACAGGTTTTTGTGCCCACGAATTTATTTTGGATGTGAGGCCATTCAAGAAGACCGCCAACATTGAAGCGGTGGATGTGGCAAAAAGGCTACAGGATTATGGTGAGCTGGAACATGGATATTCACAATATTGCATTTACGGATAGTTTGGTACTGCTTAAAAGTCAACAGGGTCTACTTCTGTCTCTTTCTGTATCTTATGTAAAAATAATTGCAAATAAAATATATATAAATGCAAATTTATCCCCCACATTCCACACACAAGACCTGCTTACTTAAGTACATATATTTAAAGTAATGTTTTTTTATATTTTTTATTTAACTGAGCCCTCTCCTCATCCCCCTCTGTATCTGACCCTGGCCAGGTTTCCATGCACCCACCATGTCCTGGCCCGTGGCAGGAACCCTGATGATCGAGCCCACGGAATCAGAGGACAAGGCAGAGATGGATCGCTTCTGTGATGCGTTGATGGGAATCAGACAGGAAATAGCAGACATTGAGGAAGGCAGGATGGATGCCCGCGTTAACCCACTGAAGGTGCACTGCACTGGCCTGACTCATAGACACAATTTACACACTGTGTGTATTAAGCCATGCAATCCGCTACATACAATGGTCTATAAACTCAGTTATTTTCCTCAATTAAATAGGTGTGTCTGTGTGTGTGTGTGTGTGATAGCCTCCTATATTTCAAGCTAAGTTATAACAACTGATTGTGATAAGACATACCACTCTGGTGTTATAAAAAATCTGTGCTTCATTGATAGGACCTAAATGTAGCAAGAGATGAGGTATGTTGCCAGAGCAGCTAAAATAGGTGTTCACTTGGGTCTGTCTGTGTCCACAGATGGCCCCTCACTCCCTGGCGAGCATCATCTCCTCCACCTGGGACAGGCCCTACTCCAGGGAGTACGCTGCTTTCCCCCTGGTGAGTCTTCCCTCTGGAAAACAATCACAACACACACTACCAACTCCACTTCCCCTGAGGAAAAAATGGCTCCGTTTACAATTTGATTTACCAAAATCGTTATACACAGATTATTTTACTCTCTCTGTATTAATGTTAATAAATTGTAAGCATGGTAAACTCAAATGTTTCTCATTTTAAAACTTCCAGCCATTTGTGAGGCCAGAGACCAAGTTCTGGCCATCCATCTCCAGGATCGACGACATATACGGTGACCAGCACTTGGTCTGCACTTGCCCCCCTATGGATGTGTACGAGTCACCATATGAGGAGAAGAGAGCTTCCTCATGACACTAACGCCTCTGTTATATCAGCCCTCATCATTCATCACACTTCCAAATTTCCGTGATGTGCCCTTGGTGCCTCAACTCTGTCTATGTTCTATGTTGTACAAATAGTTGCCTTGACTCTCCCTTCACGCTGTTTTATTCTCTAAATTCCAGGATCGGCCAAAAAAAACGTATATCTCAACTTGTGCAGGGTTGTTGTTTATTTGCCATCTGTTTCATGTATGAACATTTTTTTATGTGCATTTTGACACTTGTTTGCCTAATTACTTATACTAACGTTAGTCTTGATGTTAATACGTTTTGGGAATAAAGAAAGTTAATAATCTTTAAATGACCTGTAGGAAAAATAGTTGTAATAAACATTGATTGTCTGGATCTTTTCTTGTTCAGTTTTGGAAGTAGACTAGACTTCAGTAAAAATCACATTTGAGGTAATACTGCCAGCTAGATATGACTTTTGGAATAGCAGCACTTGTTCAGTCTCACATGGTTTGCCACATGATTTGTTCTGTGGGACACAATACTAATATATCTGGACAGAGGTTTTTTATCACCAGATTACATTATATAATTGGGTGAAAAATAATAAGTGACGATTACAGTTCTCGTAACTGTCCTGTGTTCAGTCTTTGATGCTAATTAATTGGGCTTTTAAAGTATTACAGTTCAAAATAATGAATGTCCTGTTCAGTCTGCCCACAGACATGGCATGAGAACCTAAGGAAAGTTCATTTTATTAATATGGTTAATCCTATTTGGTGATAATTTTTTTGCTTTGCCTCAGAAAATCTATTTTGTGTGATTTATGACTGAAAGCACAATCAATGGAACTGTTGTGAAATTTCTTCTTAACTGCCATTTTTTCCTTAACTATAGACTTAAGGAAGAAAGAACATGTTTTAGAACAGTAATCTCAGTACGAAATATGCTAACATGACTGCTAACTAGATAGCTAGCTAAATTGGTTACCCAGCAACAAACATCTTAAGAAGATTCGTAAGAAGATATTTGGAAAGTTCATAAGAAAATCATTCAATCTTAAGATATTGCACTTACAAACTATCTTAAGAAAATATAAGAAGTTCTTAAGTTTTTGTGTAAGAAGTGTTTTGTGAATCCGGCCCCTGGTTCCTCCCCATTGTTTAAGTGAAAGAAAGACAGTCAAGTTGAGCCTCCTGAGACTAACTTTTTTTTTTATACCCCTTGATATTTTCCACATTTTGTTGTGTTACAGCCAAAATGTTAAATTGATTACATTTGTCTTGTTTTGTCACTGGCCTACACACAATACCCATAATGTCAAAGTGGCATTATTTTTTGAAATTTGTACAAATTAATTAAAAATTCAAAGCTAAAATGTCTTGAGTCAACAAGTACAGTGCATTCTGAAAGTATTCAGACCCTTTTTACCCACAATTTGTAATGATAAAATAACAACCAATGTTTATATCCCAGGACAAATTAGTTAGCAACAGCAAGCTAGCTAGCTAAATTGCCATAAATGTTTTATGCTTTTCAACCCGTCCCCAAATTAATATAATTGGTTCAGAGTTTGTTTTGATATTTCAACCTGCGTGTCCTGATTGCGTCTGGTGTGGGGGGACAAAATCAACATGCGTGCGATGGTGCACGCTGACTCACACGCGTGTGTTCTGGTCAGCATGTTATTCAAAAATATATTACAAATAGTTTTTCCACCTCATCAACCTATAAACAATACTCCATAATGACAAAGCAAAAGCAGGTTTTTAGAAATTTTAGCAAATTTATTTTTAGGTCTCTCTCGAGATGTTAGATCGGTTCAAGTCCAGGCTCTGGCGGGGCCACTCAAGGACAATCCGAGACTTGTCCCGAAGCCACTCATGCATTGTCTTGGCTGTTTGCTTAGGGTCGTTGTCCTGTTGGAAGGTGAACATACGCCCCCAGTCTGAGGTCCTGAGCGCTCTGGAGCAGGATCTCTCTGTACTTTGCTCTGTTCATCTTTCCCTCAATCCTGACTAGTCTCCCAGTCCCTGCCGCTGAAAAACATCCCCATAGCATGGTACTGCCACCATCATGCTTCACCGTAGCGATGGTGCCAGGTTTCCTCCAGACGTGACACTTGGCATTCAGGCCAAAGCATTCATTCTTGGCTTCATCAGACCTGAGAATCTTGTTTCACATGGTCTGAGAATCCTTTAAGTGCCTTTTGGCAAACTCCAAGCGTACTGCCTTTTATGTGTCCAAATGCACTGTATCACCTTTTCCACTGGGAAGTTTTTGAAATAACTTAGGATGAAATTTGGAGACCCCAGCTACAGGCTTCTGTAACCATACTTACATGAATGAACAGTGCCAAACCTACTGAGTTGATTTATGATTTCAAGAATGTTCTAATTATTAGTCCAGACTTTTCACTGTATTTTTTACAATTTCTATACTGTTAAATATTAGCCACTATCGGTAGCCACTGTCAGTTACACCCAAATAAATCTATAACTTTTACTGACTTTAGTGTTATAGTTTCCTTACATTTTGCATCATTCAATTACATCGTTAATTTACCTTTTTGTTTCCACTGGCACGTTCATGTGGTTGTTCCTGAGGATCGATCGCTAGCAATAGTGGATCATATTAGGCTAACATATTACAAGTTGTGCAATAATTTGAGCCATGTAGCCTATTTGAATCATTATGAAACGCAGACCAACATGTAGTAGCAGTTTAAACCTCAAGCCTGGCCGCACGGTTCACGAAGAATGGACCGTTGTCATCACAGTTCCATGATTGGGGAGGATTATTATGGTAGATTTATAGGACTAGTGTTCAACCCCTATTGTACACTTCTCACCTTCCAATATTTCATGCATGGAGCAATTGAATATGGCAATTTTGAGGATGACTCAAACCACTGTATTTTTTATTCACCAATATATTTTGTATTATTCATTAATATTTTCCTAACCCTAAATAATATACAAGATCAGAGTATTTTTAAATCTACAAATAGGTGCTGAAACGGAGACGAATATGTGTGTATTTAGGATTACATGGCTTTCTTTCATTGATCCCTAATATTCTGAACCATTTATTCTAGTCTGTCAAGAAAATACAAATTAAATGTACACCATATTTAAAGGGATGGCTTCAGATAAATGAATTGAAAAACCTAATGAATGAAAAGTCCAGGAGAAAATAGCTTGGCCAGCAAGTGGGAGAGTTTTCAGCGATTGAATTACATGTATTCAGGACGCGCCTGCAAAGCCTGTTACGCACCAGCATAAGTGAAGTCTGAATACCAACTATTGAGAAGTGCTTAGCATACATTTCCTAAGTCTGAATCAGGACCTCAGTGAATTGCAAAATGTTGGCAAACACAAAACCCACTTCGATGAGCATAAAAATACATAAAAAAATAAAAATAAGTACAATTTTCAAAACGTTATTTTCATACAAATATTGCAAAAGTACCGTTCTATTTTTCTAAATGAAGGCTACTACGCTAATGAATTGATTAAAGTCCTTATATACAACACAGGTATGTGTGTTATTCAAGTAGAACAAAAATGGTGCCCCTGAGAGCAAGGCTTGAGTACTCCTATCACAATGACTTTTAAACAAAATAAATGCTGGGCAATGCATCTTCAGTTGACCTTTGGTGAAAGAAAGTGTCTAGTTGTTTGAGCATGAAACCCATTTTTGTTTCTTTGGCCAACTTTAACTCTAAAACTATGCAATATAGAGTTATATACAGATGAAAAATAAGTTATACTGCATTACAAACAAGACAAGTTGCACTCAGCCTCCCTGACCTCCTGCATAGTCACTTTAATACCTACATGTACATATTACCTCAATTACCTCGACTAACCGGTGCCCCCGCACACTCACTCTGTACCGGTACCCCCTGTATATTGCCTCGCTATTGTTATTTTACTGCTGCTCTTTAATTATTTGTTACTTTTATTTCATTTTTTTTTGTATTTTTCTTAAAACGGCATTGTTGGTTAATAAGGGCTTGTAAGTATGCATCTCACTGTAAGGTCTACTACACCTGTTGTACTCAGCGCATGTGACATATAACATTTGATTTGAAGTGAAACATGACTATCATAGTGGAGGTGATCCATGACGGGGTGCTGGTGAGGACTCCAAAGTGGTTCTGGATCTCTAGGAAGAAGAGGCCAAATTCTAGAGGACACATGCAGTGAGGCCCAAGATAAAGAAGACAGAGGTGACCACCGTCCATCCACAACCCCCATCAGGGGGGCCACCAGCCTAACTGGCCTTCATACTGGGGCTCTGCATCACAGCTCTACAGCATGCTAAGAACACACATGTACAGTAGGCATATACAGTATGCCCACTACTGCGATAGAGTGAATAATAGTAGTATATAAAATCAAGCCTAATATATAGTACCAGACAAAGGTTTGAACATACCTACTCATTCTTTATTTTTACTATTTTATACATTGTAGATTAATAGTGAAGACATCAAAACTATGAAATGACACATATTGAATCATGTAGTAACCAAAAAAGTGTTAAACAAATAAAAATATATTTTATATTTGAGATTCTTCAAAGTAGCCACCCTTTGCCTTGATGACAGCTTTGCACACTATTGGCATTCTCACAACCAGCTTCATGAAGTAGTCACCTGGAATGCATTTAAATTAACAGGTGTGCCTTGTTAAAAGTTCATTTGTGGAATTTCTTTCCTTCTTCATGCTTTTGAGCCAATCAGTCGTGTTGGCAAGAACAGCTCAAATAAGCAAAGAGAAATGACAGACCATCATTACTTTAAGACATGAAGGTCAGTCAATCCAGAACATTTCAAGAACTAAATCTAGCTATACATTAAAAAGCCGATACGTGAATTCTTCCATAGTAGCCGTTATAACTTGGCTACTATAAATGGTAGGAAGCAATTTTTTGAAACAAATTGTCCCATCATCTCCAAACTGTTCCCTTTCAATTGCTACCAAATTTATGCTTTTTATATTTATTTTGTAAGAAAATGTTTTATTTAGCCATATCTATACATACTCAGTGGCCAGTCTATTAGATACAGCACCCACAAAAATAGTTCGCTCCTACAGACCGTGAGTCACGTGGCTGTAGATTGCTATATAAAGCAGACAGACAGGCAACAAGACATTCAGTTACTGTTCGATTGAACGTTAGAATGGGCAAAATGAGTGACCTAAGTGACTTTGAGCATAGTATGATCATCAGCGCCAGGAGTGCCGGTTCCACTATCTCAGAAACAGACGACCGCCTGGGCTTTTCATACACAACAGTGTCTAGGGTTTACCGAGAACGGCATCTCGGAACGCAAAACTCGTCGGTCCTTGTCACGGATAGGCTATTGCAGCAGACAACCACACTTGGTTCCACTCCTATCAGCTAAAAACAAGCGGCGGCTCGTGGGCACGTGATCGCCAACACTGGACAATTGAAGAGTGGAAAAACATTGGTCTGGTCTGACGAATCGCGGTTCCTTTTGCGTCATGCAGAGTCAGGATTAGATGCAAGCAAGAGTCCATGGCCCCATCCTGCCTGATGTCAACAGTACAGGCTGGTGGCAGGGGGTGTTACATGGGGGTGCACACGTTAGGTCCCTTGATACCAATTGAGCAACGTTTCCATGCCCCCGAGAATTCAGGCTGTTCTGAAGGCAAAGGGGAGTCCAACTCAGTACTAGATTGATGTACCTAATAAACTGGCCATTGAGTGAAGGCTAGTCTTAGTGGGCGCTATGGATCTCCACTATCGTCTGGGCTTAATGTGCCCAGCCGGTAATACACTCGTGTCCCCCGGACTGGGCACCCTCGTTGCGGGCCCCGGACCGGAGACCGTCGCCGGGGGCCCCGGACCGGAGACCGTCGCCGGAGGCTCCGGACCGGGGACCGTCGCCGGAGGCTCCGGACCGGGGACCGTCGCCGGAGGCTCCGGACCGGGGATCGTCGCCGGAGGCTTCGTGCCATGGATCGTCGCCGGAGGCTTCTTGCCATGGATCGTCGCTGGAGGCTTCGTGCCATGGATCGTCGCTGGAAGCTTCTTGCCATGGATCGGCGCTGGAGGCTTCGTGCCATGGATCATCACTGAGGCATCTTGCCATGGGGATCATTCACGGAGGCTTCCTTGATGGATCATCACTGGAGGCTTCGTGCCATGGATCATCACTGGAAGGCTTCGTGTCATGGATCAATCACTGGAGGCTTCTTGCCATGGATCATCACTGGAGGGCTTGTCGTTCATGGATCATTCTACTGGAGTGAGAGACGTATGGGCATTCTGGTACGTGGAGCTGCCACAGGGCTCACCAGGCTGGGGAGACAACAGGAGGATTAGTTCTTGGGCGCAGGCACAGGACTCACCAGGCTGGAGAGGACATACAGGAGGCCTTGTCCTTGGCAGAGGTACCGGATACACTGGGCCGTGGAGGCGCACTGGAGGTCCTCAAGCTTAGAGCCTGCAAACCCGTCCTGGCTGGGTGGTTATCTTCACCCTGCAAATGCAGGGCGCTGGCCACAGACGCACTGGGCTGTGCAGACGTACCGGAGACACAGTGCCAGGAGAGCCGGCCACCAGGATATACTGTGCCGAGGAGGCGCACTGGAGGTCTGGAGAGCAGGGCTGGCAACACCCGTCCTGGCTGGATGCTCACCCTAGCCCAGCAGATGCGGGCGCTGAAATGTAGCGCACCGGGCTAAGAAAATGCGTACTGAGGACACCGTGCGCTCCACCGCATAACACGGTGCCTGACCAGTACACTCACCACGGTAAGCACGGGGAGTTGGCTCAGGTCTCCAACCTGACTCAGCCAAAAACTCCCCGTGTGCCACCACCCCCCCCCCCCCCCCCCCCCCCCAACATTTTCTATTTATTAGAAAAGACGCCCGAACAAAACAATAAACACTACAAAACAAACCGTGAAGCTAAAGGCTAAGTGCCATAAACAAAGTCAACTTCCCACAAAGACAGGTGGGAAAAAGGGCTACCTAAGTATGGTTCTCAATTAGAGACAACGATAGACAGCTGTCCCTGATTGAAAACCCACCCGGCCAAAACATAGAAATACAAAATATAGAACGAGAGAACATAGAATACCCACCCCAAATCACACCCTGACCAAACCAAATAGAGACATAAAAAGGATCTCTAAGGTCAGGGCGTGACACTCGAGATATGTTGTCGGAGTCGATACAGCCACCAGGATTCTTTATGCGTCGCGCCGACAGAAATAAACATCTTTCTGGGAAGAAGAAGGGTGGGGGTGTATGCTTTATGATTAACGACTCATGGTGTAATCGTAACAACATACAGGAACTCAAGTCCTTTTGTTCAGCTGACATAGAATTCCTCACAATCGAATGCCGACCATATTATCTCCCAAGAGAATTCTCGTTGGTTATTGTCACAGCCGAGTATATCCCCTCTCAAGCTGATGCCACGACAGCTGTCAAATAACTTCACTGGACTCTATGCAAACTGGAAACCATATATCCTGAGGCTGCATTTATTGTAACTTGGGATTTTAACAAAGCAAGTTTGAGAACAAGGATACCTAAATTCCATCAGCATATTGATTGTAGCACTCGTGCGGGCAATACACTGGATCACTGCTACTCTAACTTCCGCGATGCATACAGGGCCCTCTCCCGCCCTCGATTCGGCAAATCTAATCACGACTCCATTTTGCTCCTCCCGTCCTATAGGCAGAAACTCAAACAGGATGTACCCGTGACAAGAAATTTTCAACGCTGGTCAGACCAATCAAAATCCACGCTTCAAGATTGTTTTGATCATGCGGACTGGGAAATGTTCCGGGTAGCCTCAGAGAATAATAAAGATTTATACGCTGATTCAGTGAGTGACTTTTTAATTAAGGAAGTGCATTGGTGATGTTATACCCACTGTGCCTATTAAAACCTACCCTAACCAGAAACTGTGGATAGATGGCAGCATTTGCACAAAACTGAAAGCGCGAACCACCGCTTTTAACCATGGAAAGATGACTGGGAATATGGCCGAATACAAACAGTGTAGTTATTCCCCCGCAAGGTAATCAAACAAGCAAAATGTTGGTATAGGGACAAAGTGGAGTTGCAATTCAACGGCTCAGACACAAGACGTATGTGGCAGGGTCTACAGGCAATCACGGACCACAAAAAAAAGCCATAACAAATAAGCTTTTGAAGTGTCTGTCCTATATCTAGGAGACATAAGAGAGCTCAGGAAATATATTTAAGACACATATTTAACCCCTTATTTTTGTTGCCACAAAACTACCTCTGTACTTCTATTCATTTGTAAGGTTTACCTTCAGACAAGTCCTGTGGGGCTTTTGAGAGTCTCATCTTTCCATAGTGTGGTCATATTAGTTAGGCCAAACCGTTCCAACATTTTCGTGAGAAAACTGATTTGTGGAGAGGGCCTCTATTTATACATATCTGAGTGGGCCACTCCCCTTGCAATCTCATTAGTTCACTACTAATAGGCTAGTGGCAAATCCTCAAAAAGGTCTTTGGTTTTTGAGATACCCTTACCCGAGGTATAACAAATCACAACAACATTTTTCCTTATCGCGAAGGTCTATATGAAATTAATAGTTGTGTCAAAATATTTTACTGCAAAAGTGGTTACATTTATAGATATTGTAACACACCCCCTTAACTCAAACCTTGCAGAATAATGCCTGGCTGGAAGGGGGTGGGCCACATAAGCTCAAGTAACCCAATGTTGCAAGCTCTGATATTGTTAACATTTGGAATAAGAGATGTCAATTGTCTGCCCTACAGTACATACAGAAACAAACATTAGGATATCTTAAAGCATTTAGGAAATATAGACCTACATATTACCTCAACTAACCGGTGCCCCCACACACTGACTCTGTACCGGTAACCCCTGTATATAGCCTCGCTATTGTTATTTTACTGCTGCTCCTTAATTATTTGATACTTTAATTTATTTTCTTTTTAGGTATTTTTCTTAAAACTGCATTGTTGGTTAAGGGCTTGCAAGTAAACATTTCACTGTAAGGACTACACCTGTTGAGTTCGGAGCATGTGACAAATAACATTTGATTTTATTTTATTAATAAGCATGACAAGGCATTCTAGGCAAGCTCAGAGGGGGAGAGAGTGTGCATCTCATCAATGCAGGTCAGGAACAAAGAGAAAGAGAATTAAACCTTTTTATAACAGCTGAGTTTTTGGGATTCAAAATCTGAGTACTTGACCAATAGTATTACTGTAAAATGAACCTCCAATTAGATATCAGACCTACAGGATGTAAAGACAACAGAACCTCTGCTTCACAGAGTTGTGACATAATGGGGGTTGGAGAGCAACACAGAAGGCTGATTTCCTGTGAAGACAATAAAACCTTTTGCATAGAGTGTAAAGACTCAGGGGCCTTCCTACATAATCCTCCCGGATGTCCACTGGTAGTCACTGTAGACAATCTCATGGTCATAGTAGCATCACTTCAGGAGTGTCCATTTGGCGGGTAGCATTGTCTTTCTTTAGACATGCAAATGTTCTAGGTAACACCTTCCCTGCAAGCAAGCTATAAAAGAATGCTCTATTCTTCTTGTAAAAGCAAAGCACAGAGACTGAAGGTACACCAAAACATCACAACTTCACGGCTCTGAAGTGTATTAGCATCTCAGTTTACAGCACCAAACATTAGCATACCAATGGTGAAAGTTCTAAGATAATTTTGTGAGAAACAAGGCAACCACACACACACACATCTATACATTCAGATGGACTTATGCACTGCACTACGCATAGGAAAACAAACTATTCTTTGTGTCTTAACAGGAGCCATTACATTTTGTCTATCTGTACACATAAAAAAGCAGATTCACAAAAGTAACCTACATACTGTAGCATCACAAATGGATATATAAACTATTGAGTTGCAAAGGAAGAAATTATACAACGGGTGGCTCTAATCCTGAATGCTGAGTGGTTAAAACCGCATTCCAGCCGGTGTCTATTCCACAAGTTGCCACTGGCTAAATCTATGACACTAAAATGCCTATTTACTCTTTTCCATCTGACTGCACAATCCACTGGCGCATCAGTCCAGCCAGGCAATTTATAAACTTGATCTCCACTATAAAAAGCCTCTAGACATTATCTCACATTTCTTTTAGACTAACAGCAGAGATTTGTATAAACCTTACTGTCTGTCTCTCAGACATTTGCAACATTGTTTCAATATTCAAATTCGATCTCCAGCTGTCCTATAGTAAAGAATGTGTTGGGAGTCAGGACGAGACAGACAGACAGACAGGCAGGCAGTGTTTCTCAGCCAGTCGAAATCATGAATCAGCTGGCATCATTTTTATGGATGTATACATAAAATATATATACTCCCCTGAACAACAGTGTCCTTGCTGTTATTCTGTCTGCACTATTTGACATGACTAAGTTAGCCGTAGTTGGCTAGCTAACAAGCAAGGGATAAGAACGTTGCCAGCCAGTATGGCAATGGAACACTTAGAATGAACGACTAGCAACCTTAGATTTGTGTCGGGACTATATTTTGTGGAATTTTTTATGAAAATATGTCAATCCTTATTTGAATATGTTGGTAACCCGTTGTATAAAAGGGATAATGCCGAGAAGCCGGTGTTTGGAGGATATAAGTCGAGGGCCGGACTTCATCTCGGGCTTAACAACACCCATACCAATATATCCTACAAACACTGTCTCCTCGGGCATTATCACTTAAATAATCAACATCCTAAGTTTGAGAAAGCTCAAAATCCACCCTATGCTGCAAGTAAAATCGAGACCCTCTCTAAATCGCAACATTTCTGCATTATGAGAACATTTCTCTCAAAGCACAGCTGATCAAATTGTCAACAAATCATCAAGCCCTTGACTAGGTGAATCAGGTGAGTTAGAAACCTCTGGAAGTCTCAGAGGAGAGGTTTGAGAACCACTGCTCTAGCTAACCTCTAAGTCACCCTCACAGGTTCTGTCACTCTCCACATCTCCTGATGGTCCAGTCCCTAATCAATGCCAACCACCCACAGTTAATATCGGCCAAATTATCCTCCTACCCGACTTCCAAAAGAAATATAAAGAAACATGTAGGACATAACCTGCAGGACTTTTGCCATATTCAACATAAAAACTTCACACACAGGCCAATTAGGCATCTAAAGGCAAGTCTGTTTGTGACAGCCCTTTCACAGACTTTCCTTCACAACCAGACAAGTAAGATGGCGCCGGAGCAGAAGACAGACCGATTGTGTTTTTTTGTTAGTTTATCTACATTGTTTGTAACTTATTTTTTTACTGATTTTGTACATAATATTGCCGCTACCATCTCTTATGACCAAAAATAACTTATAGACATCAGGGCTGCGATTACTCACCACGGACTAGCAGAATCCTTTTTCTTCTTTCATGACTCTGACGAGCCCGAGGCGGAGGATTAACGGCTCCCTCGGGAACAGGCCCCGACCCCAATGATCTGCGTGAAGAGAAGGCGGAGAAAGAGAGGCCGGAGGGCAGGCTGCCTTCTGAGAAGTCGGAGGCGATCGAATAATCCCCCACTCCCCTCAATTCTGCTAGCAAACATGCAATCTTTAAACAATAAAATGGACGAGTTATTGGGAAGATTAAACTACCAACGGGACATTAAAAACCGTAACATCTTATGCTTCACAGAGTCGTGGCTGAAAGACGCCAACATCAACATACGATGTACCGGCAGGATAGAACAGTGGCGTCTGGTAAGACAAGGGGCGGCGGTCTATGTATTTTTGTAAACAACAGCTGGTGCATGAAATCTAAGGAAGTCTCGAGCTATTGCTCGCCTGAGGTAGAGTTTCTCATAATAAGCTGCTGACCACATTATTTACAGAGAGAGTTTTCATCTTTATTCTTTGTAGCTGATTACATACCATCACAGTCAGTGGCTGGCACTACAATAGCATTGAATGAGCTGTATTCCGCCATAAGCAAACATGAAAACGCTCACCCAAAGGCGGCGCTCTTAGTAGCCGGGGACTTTAATGCAGGGAAACTTAAATCAGTTTTACCAAATTTCTATGAGCATGTTAAATGTGCAACCAGAGGGAAAATAACTCTGGACCACCTATACTCCACACATAGAGACGCATACAAAGCTCTCCCTCGCCCTCCATTTGGCAAATCTGACCATAATTCCATCCTCCTGATTCCTGCTTACAAGCAAAAATGAAAGCAGAACGCACCAGTGACTAGATCAATAAAAAGGGTCCAGATGAAGCAGATTCTAAGCTACAGGACTGTTTTGCTAGCACAGACTGGAATATGTTCCGGGATTCCTCCAATGGCATTGAGGAGTATACCACATCTGTCATTGGCATCATCAATAGGTGCAGTGATGACGTCATTCCCACAGTGACCGTACATACATACCCCAACCAGAAGCCATGGATTACAGGCAGCATCCGCACTGAGTTAAAGGTTAGAGATACCGCTTTCAAGGATCAGGACTCTAACCCAGAAGCTTATAAGAAATCCCACTATGCTCTCCGACGAACCATCAAACAGGCAAAGCGTCAATACAGGACTAAGATTGAGTCGTACTACACCGGCTCTGATGCTCGTTGGATGTGGCAGGGCCTGAAAACCATTACAGACTACAAAGGGAAGCACAGCCGAGAGCTGCCCAGTGACACGAGCCTACCGGACGAGCTAAACTACTTCTATGCTCGCTTCGAGGCAAATAACACTGAAACATACATGAGAGCACCAGCTGTACTGGAAGACTGTGTGATCACGCTCTCTGCAGCCGATGTGAGTAAGACCTTTAGACAGGTCAACATTCACAAAGCCCCAGGGCCAGACGGATTACCAGGACGTGTACTGCCAGCATGCGCTGACCAACTAGCAAGTGTATTCACTGACATTTTCAACCTCTCCCTGTCCGAGTCTGTAATACCAACATGTTTCAAGCAGACCAACATAGTGCCTGTGCCCAAGAACACTAAGGTAACCTGCCTAAATGACTATCGACCCGTAGCACTCATGTCAGTAGCCATGAAGTGCTTTGAAAGGCTGGTCATGGCTCACAACACCATCATCCCAGAAACCCTAAACACACTCCAATTTCCATACCGCCCCAACATATCCACAGATGATGCAGTCTCTATTGCACTCCACACTGCCCTTTCCCACCTGGACAAAAGAAACACCTACAGTGGGGAGAACAAGTATTTGATACACTGCCGATTTTGCAGGTTTTCCTACTTACAAAGCATGTAGAGGTCTGTAATTTTTATCATAGGTACACTTCAACTGTGAGAGACGAATCTAAACAAAATAATCCAGGAAAATCACCATTGTATGATTTTTTAAGTAATTCATTTGCATTTTTATGCCATGGACATAAGTATTTGATCAACCTACAACCAGTAAGAATTCCGGCTCTCACAGACCTGTTAGTTTTTCTTTAGAAGCCTCCTGTTCTCCACTCATTACCTGTATGAACTTGCACCTGTTTGAAACTCTATAAGTAATAAAAGACACATAGTCCAAACAAACACAATATCAACAGAAACACAAAACAACATCCAAAACCACTAACTACACAACAAAATAGAGAACCAAGACACAAGAGCGAAAGAACATAAAATGAAAAAAGACAAATCAGAAATAAAAATTGCGAAATAGACACATGCACACAAGAAAAAAAAACAGGTGCTAGCGACCTGCGCGGCTACAGGGGCCACCGACAATTAGGCAAGGCGCTTGGTGAGAAGGCAACAACTGTTGGCGCAATTATTAGAAAAATAGAAGAAAATAGAAGAAGTTAAGATGGATGGGTCAATCACCCTCGGTCTGCGGGCCATGCAAAGGATTCTCACCTCGTGGCGGCATCAATGATTCATGAGGAAGAGTGAGGGACTCAGCCAGAACTACACGAGGACCTGGTCAATGACCTGAAGCAGAGCTGGGACCACAGTCTCAAAGAAAACCATTAGTAACACACTACCGCCGTCATGGATTAAAATCCTGCAGCGCACCACAAGGTCCCCCGCTCAAGCAGGCGCATGTCCAGGCCCGTCTGAAGTGTTGCCAATGACCATCTGGATGATCCAGAGGAGGAATGGGAGAAGGTCATGTGGTCTGATGATTAAAAATAGAGCTTTTTTGGTCTAAACTCCACTCGCCGTGTTTGGAGGAAGAAGAAGGATGAGTACAACCCCAAGAAACACCATCCCAACCGGAAGCATGGAGGTGGAAACATCATTCTTTGGGGATGCTTTTCTGCAAAGGGGACAGGACGACTGCACCGTATTGGAGGAGGATGGATGGGGCCATGTATTGCGAGATCTTAGCCAACAACCTCCTTCCCTCAGTAAGAGCATTGATGATGGGTCGTGGCTGGTGTCTCCAGCATGACAACGACCAGAACACACAGCCAGGGCAACTAAGGAGTGGCTCCGTAAGAAGTATCTCAAGGTCCTGGAGTGGCCTAGCCAGTCTCCAGACCTGAACCCAATAGAAAATCTTTGGAGGGAGCTGAAAGTCCGTATTGCCCAGCGACAGCCCCGAAACCTGAAGGATCTGGAGAAGGTCTGTATGAGGAGTGGGCCAAAATCCCTGCTGCAGTGTGTGCAAACCTGGTCAAGAACTACAGGAAACGTATGATCTCTGTAATTGCAAACAAAGGATTCTGTACCAAATATAAGTTCTGCTTTTCTGATGTATCAAATACTTATGTCATGCAATAAAATGCGAATTAATTACTTAAAAATCATACAATGTGATTTTCGGGAATTTTTTATTTTAGATTCCGTCTCTCACAGTTGAAGTGTACCTATGATAAAAATTACAGACCTCTACATGCTTTGTAAGTAGGAAAATCGGCAAAATCGGCAGTGTATCAAATACTTGTTCTCCCCACTGTATGTGAGAATGCTATTCATTGACTACAGCTCAGCGTTCAACACCATAGTGCCCTCAAAGCTCATCACTAAGCTAAGGACCCTGGGACTAAACACCTCCCTCTGCAACTGGATCCTGGATTTCTTGACGGCCCACCCCCAAGTAGTAAAGGTAGGTAGCAACACATCCGCCACGCTGATCCTCAACACATTGGCCCCTCAGGGGTGCGTGCTCAGTCCCATCCTGTACTCCCTGTTCACTCATGACTGCAAGGCCAGGCCAGGCACGACTCCAACACCATCATTAAATTTGCAGATGACACAACAGTGGTAGGCCTCATCACCGACAACAACGAGACAGCCTATAGGGAGGAGGTCAGAGACCTGGCCGTGTGGTGCCAGGACAACAACCTCTCCCTCAAAGTGATCAAGACAAAGGAGATGATTGTGGACTACAGGAAAAAGAAGACCGAGCATGCCCCCATTCTCATCGATGGGGCTGCAGTGGAGCAGGTTGAGAGCCTCAAGATCCTTGGTGTCCACATCACCAACAAACTAACATGGTCCAAGCACACCATGACAGTCGTGAAGCGGGCACGACAAAACCTATTCCCCCTCAGGAGACTGAAAAGATTTGGCATGGGTACTCAGATCCTCAAAAGGTTGTACAGCTGCACCATCGAGATCATCCTGACTGGTTGCATCACTGCCTGGTATGGAAACTGCTCAGCCTCCGACCGCAAGGCACTACATAGGGTAGCTTCCTGCCATCCAGGACCTCTACACCAGGCGATGTCAGAGGAAGGCCCTAACTGTTCTCTCCACACGGCAAGCGGTACCGGAGCGCCAAGTCGAGGTCCAAGAGGCTTCTAAACAGCTTCTACCCCCAAGCGATAAGACTCCTGAACATCTAGTCAAATGGCTACCCAGACTATTCGCATTGCCCCCCCCCTCCCCTCTCCACACCACTGCCACTCTCTGTTGTCGTCTATGCATAGTCACTTTAATTAACTACCTCAATTAATACTACCTCAACTAACTGGTGCCCCCGCACATTGACTCTGTACTGGCACCCCCTTGTATATATTGTTATTTTATTTTTTATTGCTACTCTTTAATTACTTGTTACTTTCATCTCTTATTCTTATCCGTATTTTTTGAAACTGCACAGTTGGTTAGGGGCTTGCAAGTAAGCATTTCACTGTAAGGTCTACTACACCTGTTGTATTCAGCGCATGTGACTAATAAAATTCGATTTGATTTTGATTTGAACCAACCATTCCACTCCTGGAGTATTCCCAGCATCATTCAGGCCGGGATAACATTCCAGTTAGTCAACGGCATGCAAGTTCCATCTGCTGACTGCCTATAACTGTATAAATGGAAACTGATCACCCCATAGCCCCAATACCCTCCCAGTCAAAAAGGAACAATACTGCCCTAGTCGCTGCAGCTTGCCCAGAACGACCAGTAAGCTGCGAAAGCTGGTCAGGCTACATTACAAAAAATAAATAAAATGTAACAACACCTCACAGCACAGTGCGGACTGTGAAGAAACACACAATGTAATGTAATTGTCACGCCCTGATCTGTTTCACCTGTTCCTGTGATTGTCTCCACCCCCTCCAGGTGTCGCTTATTTCCCACAGTGCATTTATCCCTGTGTTTCCTGTCTCTCTGTGCCAGTTCGTCTTGTACGTTTAAGTCAAGTCAACCAGCATGTTTTTCCCGTACTCCTTTTGCTATTCTCCTTTTTCTAGTCCTCCCGGTTTTGACCCTTGCCTGTTTTCTGGACTTTGTACCCACCTGCCTGACCATTCTGCCTGCCTTGACCAGGGGCCTGTCTGCCACTCTGTACCTCCTGGACTCTGATCTGGTTTTGACCTTTTTACCTGTCCACGACCATTCTCTTGCCTACCCTTTGGATTAATAAACATTTTAAGACTCCAACCATCTGCTTCCTGTGTCTGCATCTGGGTCTCGCCTTGTGTCATAGTAATATTGTTGTATTACACATTTTGTAATGTAGATGTTGAATGATGTATTGTTTTATTTATTTTTTGTGATGTAATTGTTTTAATCTTGTCTGGACCCCAGGAAGAGTATGCCTTGGCAGCAGCCAATGGGGATCCTAATAAATACAAATACTGTCACGACTTCCGCCGAAGTCGGTCCCTCTCCTTGTTCGGGCGGTGTTCGGCGGGCGACATCACCGACCTTCTAGCCATCATTGATCCATTTTTCATTTTCCATTGGTTTTGTCTTGTCTTCCTTCACACCTGGTTCCAATCCCATCATTACATGTTGTGTATTTAACCCTCTGTTTCCCCTCATGTTTTGTCGGAGATTGTTTTAATGTATGTTTGTGCAAGTCATGTGTCGGTGTGCGATGGGTTTTGTACCCACTTATGTTCTTTTTTGTATACAGTATTTTGGTTTTTGGAGTTGTATGAGCACTTATTAAACGACTGCGTTTATACCAAGTTCGTTTTCCTGCGCCTGACTTCCCTGCCACTGACACGCACCCATTACAAATACCACCACTGGCTACTTTGTCTCCTCATCTGGTTAGGACACACATGTCCTGGTCACTTCAAAGACATGGCATACTTAATTTTAGTTTGGAAAAGAGGGCTGTGCATATCTGCTACTAGAGCAGCTGACTGTTGTATTACGGTTGGTTACCTGTAACTTGGTTACACTGCTATGTGCTTCTGTCGTGAAAGATTTTTTATCATATTTTGTGGAATTGCCCATTGTTTATATGCTGTAAGTGTGTGAATGAGATGAAAACATGAACACACATTGAAAAACTAGTTGGCTTGGGCTATTCAAACACAACAGAGGCATGGCAGTGCCATTCCCTAGATATAATGTACCAAGACTATTATGAAACACTTTCAAAGACAGAATAACATTATATAAAATAAACAAGGGCTACTTATATGCTGGCGATGTTGTTTGAGTGAAATCATGTTGGCCATATTGGATTCAGAATAAAATTGTTTTCCACTAACAGTCTTTATAGGCATGAGTGTTGTACACATTTCTGAAAAAGTACTAATTTCAATCATTTATGTTTACAGGTGATTTAACCTCCATCAAATTGTATTATTGCAGCCATATTGGATTTTGGACTCCAGATTCGATTTGAGGCAAAATATAAAGATAATCTGTGATGATTTAATTGAAAGACTAGGGGCTAAAATTACAAAATCCTTTAAGGAACCTTGGACCCCGAAAAAGGTCATTTCGATGTCGGAGCCCACTTGTTTTCCTTAGAGACCAATAGAATAGCCAAAACATCAAAACGCATGTCTAACTGTATGCATTTTTCTCAGGCAGGACCATGCAGTACTGGTTAACGTTCATCATAAATATTCAAATCTGATATTTCCGCCTATTGTATCTGTCTGTTTACAGGTCTATATTTCCAAGATGAATGAAGATATCTTAATGCTGTTTATTTGTGTATTTTGGGCAGACAACGGACTACTTGTATTCCAAATTTGAGCAATATCAGAGCTTGTAATATTGGGTTACATGAGCTTATGTGGCCAACCCCTCTCCACCCAGGCATTATTCCGTGTTGCGTCGTGCATAAGAACAGCCTTTAGCCGTGGTATAAATGGCCATATACCATACCTCCTCGTGCCTTATTGTTTAATTATACCTCGGGTAGGGGTATCTAAAACATTTTGGGGACTTGCCACTAGCCTAAAAAATAGAGAATGGAGTTGTGGTTGAATCCATTATATGGTTGTATTCTCTTTGCTTGTATCCTACTTGTCCCGAAGCCACTCCTGCGTTGTCTTGGCTGTGTGCTTAGGGTCGTTGTCCTGTTGGAAGGTGAAACTTTGGCCCAGTCTGAGGTCCTGAGCACTCTGGAGCAGGTTTTCATCGAAGATCTCTCTGCACTTTGCTCCGTTCATCTTTTCCTCAATCCCGACTAGTCTCCCAGTCCCTGCAGTTGAAAAACATCCACACAGCATGATGCTGCCACCACCATGCTTCACAGTAGGGATGGTGCCAGGATTTCTCCAAACATGACGCGTGGCATTCAGACCAAAGAGTTCAGTCATAGTTTCATCAGACCAGAGAATCCAAGAGGGTTGTCATGTGCCTTTTACTAATCTATGGATTTCACATGACTGGGAATACAGCTATGCATCTATTGGTCATAGTGTCATGCAGCGTGACACATCTCCTTTGCATAGAGTTTATCAGGCTGTTGATTGTGGCCTGTGGAATGTTGTCCCACTTCTCTTCAATCGCCGTGTGAAGTTGCTGAATATTAGCGGGAACTGGAACACAATGTCGTGCACGTCAAACCAGAGCATCCCAAACATGCTCAATGGGTGACCTGTCTGGTGAGTATTCAGGCCATGGAAGAACTGGGACATTTTCAGCTTCCAGGAATTGTGTATAGATCCTTGCAACACGGGGGGCTGTGCATTATCATGCTGAAACATGAGGTGATGACGACGAATGAATGGCACGACAATGGGCCTCAGGATCTCACGTTATCTCCATGCATTCAAATTGACATCGATGAAATGCAATTGTTTTCGTTGTCCATAGCTTATGCCTGCCCATATCATAACCCCACTGCCACCATGGGGTACTCTGTTCACAACATTGATATCAGCAAACCTCTCGCCCAGACGACATCGTACATGTGGTCTGGGGTTATGAGGCTGGTTGTATATACTGCCAAATTCTCTAAAACAACATTGGAGGTGGCTTATGGTAGAGAAATTAACATTCAATTCTCTGGCAACAGCTCTGGTGGACATTTCTGCAGTCAGCATGACAATTGCATGCTCCCTCAGAACTTGAGACATCTTTGGCATCGTGTTGTGACATAACTACACATTTGAGTGGCCTTTTGTCTCCAGCACAAGGTGCACCTGTGTAAAGAACATGATGTTTAAACAGCTTCTTGATATGCCACACCTGTCAGGTGGATGGATTATCTTGGCAAAGGAGTAATGCTCACTAACAGGCATGTAAACAAATTTGTGCACATCATTTTAAAGTATTAAGCCTTTTGTGCGTATGTAAATGTCTGGGATATTTTATTTCCGCTCATGAAACCAACAGTTTACATGTTGCGTTTATATTTTTGTCAGTGTATATTGGGTATCATGTGTATATTTATGTAGTATATACAGGGCACATTTGTAAAAGAGACCTAGGTCTTAATGTGTCTGCCCTGTTAAAATTAAGGTTAAATAAACCATTTTTAATTGACTGGTTTCCTTATATGAACTGTAACTCGGTAAAATCTTGTAGTTAAGAGTGCCCACTGAACAACACCATAACCCCTAGAAACATTCAGGGGGGAAAAAACTAATAGAAGACGTAAGGAAAAAATGAAGTGCTACTATGATAGACAAATCTCTTTTATTAACACGATATTATGACCATTCACTAGTGTAGCACTTTGAGTTCCAATGTTTTGGAACTGTCAATTCAATGACAGCGTGCATTGATACTTTAAATTGTATTCACACAACCATTCTTAACAAAATCACATGAATTACATACTTATTTTTAGAAAGGTGGAAAAAGAGTATTAACATCATTTTTCATGTCTTTTCAAAGAACTATAATTCCAAGAGGACATTAGTGCACACTTACAAATGTACAGCTTGAGTTATCAAAACAACATTTAAAAACATACCACAGTTCCTGTTTCTCCTGGTTCTTTATGTTTAAAGGTTCACCTGTATAGAAAGTGTCAGTGTTGTGTAGATGTGCTCAGTGCATTAGTTTTTAACAGCTTTACCTGTATTACAAGTGCATCAGTAACCCATAGTATACCCACATGGTATAAACAGAACATTAAATCAGCCAACAACAAAATATTATTTTGGAACTATTCAATTATCATTATGGGCCAAATATTATTTTGGAACTATTCAATTATCATTATGGGCCAAAACATGTTCTCACATTTGAATAATGCAAAAAAATAATACATACAAAAAGTGTGTTTCGTTATGTTTGTGTAATCGTTCTTATCTAGAAGTAAAATTTACAAATATCTCAGGTTCATAAATATTTTCTTGAATGTGTGAATTGATTTACTCCAGTGAAAAGAACTAGTAAAAGTACCATTAAAAGGTCGCTTAAGAGGTCCAGCATTCATTCAGGATGCCCAACAGGCCCAAAGCCCAGACTGCCGGACCCGCTACTAAGTCAGAGTAGAGCATAATAATCAGCCACAACCATTATACTTTTTCAAGTAAGAGAAAGCGATAGATTATCCCATTTTAAAGGACCATCCAGAGAACTATCGATCACAAGGTATCATGAGACCCTCCAAATTGTACTCCTGTCCTTGCTGAGGTTATATTTGGCGTTGATGTTAAGTTGGTCTATTGTAGCTTTATTGTTCTGGAGTCCCTTTGAAACGTGCCTGGATCTGCTCCAGAGTCTTGCCTTTGGTCTCCGGGACAAAGATGATGGTGAAGACTATGTTGAGCGCACAACACCCAGAGAACAGCCAGAAGGTTCCAGCACTGGTTAGGATATCCTGAAATACATTTTCATGGATTGTTATTACAATATCCAAATACATCCTTACAGTTACCAGTATTACCTTATAGACCTCTGAGCTCATCCTCTAAAATGTATTGACTGACACTACACATGAACTGCAGAGGAAACTTCTTTGTTCAGTGCATTAAGTGTCTATCTGTATACATAGCAATGTTTGTATATCTGTAATAAAAAGGTTGTTAAAGTTCGCATATAGACATTTGTGTCTCTGCTTGGCTAAGAAAATTGCAAACCAGTAAAACCACAACTGCAAAATGGCTTCCTCACAAGCCCTCTTTATCTGCCTTTTCAACATCTCTTTATCCCCCACATCTGCCATATAGGATTCCCAAAATCAACACCAACTCACCATCAGGTTCTGGAAGGTCTTGGTGATAACGAAGGCAGAGCCCCAGTTGGTGAGGACACAAACAGAGCTGGCAAACCCCTTTACTCGCGTGGGAAAGATCTCTGACATCACCAGCCAGGGGATGGGACCCCAACCAAGAGAGAAACCTGAATTGACCACAAGGTATGACGATTAGAATAAGTTTCACACAAAGCAAAATGTCAGATCTGAATTTAAAATATAAATGGCTATACGGTTGATAGTAAGTTCAAAACACATGGAAGAATTTACAGGTGACTAAACCAACTATACTCTAAAAGAAACATTACTAGGCAATGCAGACAATTCATTTGTTTTTATCTAGCCAGGATAGTTTGCTGGGCCCCAATAGTCACAATTTAAGAGTGGGGTTCACCTGTGATGAAGAAGCCCATGCTGGACAGTGCGAGCCATGACAGATCAGCCGCAGGGTTCTGAGCAAGGGGACTCTCTACTAGGCAGAGTCCTGAGGAGTTACCATGGGTTTCACTGGACAACTTGAAGTAGACACCAAAGGCAGCAGTGCTTAGACACATAAAAACTCCTTAATAGAGAAAGAGAGGAAGAGAGAGAAAGAGAACGGACATTTCTTTTCACAATTGAACATGGATTTTCAGGTAGTTGGGGCCCAGTTTGGGTGATGGGTGTGGTAATTTGATGTCAAGCTTGACACTGCCTTATTTCCACCCTACAATTTTGGAGAGGGATTGCCACAAAGGACTCTATTGATGCATTATAAAATCCGTGGAGGAAGAAAGATAAGTAAGTGATAACACGCAGACAGAGGGACACTTGTGAGACATAAGCACCAGAGAGGATGAGGAGAAGCTTCCTTCCAGCGCGGTCCATGACCAATGCTGCTACTGCAGTGAATACTACCTGGGTTGCTGCTACTACCACCGTAGCAACATTGCTGTTCTGAAAAACAAATAATCACCTGTTATTTTATTACATATAACCGCACTGGTATGTCAATATCATAGTATCTATAGTACTTAGATAATCACATTACAGTTTATGAAGAGTAATGAGATTAAAATACATCAAACCAATGAATCTTAAAACAAATTAAATCATAAAAAGATTACAATAAATAAAGCATTGGTCGGTCCAGCTGCCAAAATACCGATAACACTGAACAATTCTTACCTTAAAGTGGGCCTTCTCAAAGATAGTCTCAGCATAGAACATGATGGCGTTGATCCCGGTGAGCTGCTGGAAGAGCATCAACATGATGCCCACTCCAAGGGGCTTGTATACTCCAGGGTCCTTAAGATCAGCCATCCCAAAACTACCTCCCTGGTTTAACACAAAGCACACAGTCATCTCTTATGCCATTTAACATGGGTCAGATGTGTTAGCATGCTTCTTGGTTCCAGATTCTCCTCAGACTAAATCCACAACGTAGAGGACAACCGTTTCTCAGCTCTGTCAAGTTTCTCTCTGCTCTGGTTCCCTACAGTAGTGGGGCTGACCTAAATATACTTTCTCAGACACATAACCGTGCAGGTGAAGAGAGGTCCCGCGATAAAAATTGTAAGACTGTTCCTACTGATTTGGTTAAGTGCAACACAGAGGTGTGACTCTCTCTCCCTACCTGAGTATTATTCTACAATCAATACCTTTGTCTCATACATTGTGAAATGGCATAATGCCTTTCTTAAAGCAAGTCTTATACTTCATGATCACTAGGGAATACGCAAAGCTCACCTGGTCGTCAGAAGCATCCTCAATGCGGGCACACTCCCACTCTGCAGGGGCATCTGGCCCCCTCAGAAAGCGCAGTGCCTCCTCAGCTTCCCTCCGTTTACCCTGAGACAGCAGGAACCTGGGCGTCTCAGGCATGAAACACATGAACACCATCATCAGGGTGGGAGGGATGGAGCAGCAGATCGCTAGCCAGCGCCAGTCCAGTGACAGCCCTGGGAAGCATCTACGTTTAAGTAATTTAGCAGGCGCCCTTATCCAGAGCGACTTACAGTTAGTGCATTCATCTTAAGATAGCTACATGTAGGTGGGACAAACACATATCTCAGTCATAGTAAGTACATTTTCCTCAATAAAGTAGCTATCAGCAAAGTCAGAGCTAGTCAGAGGGGGGAAAGTCAAGTGTGAGTGTTAGTTCATGAAAGGTGGGGTGAGTAGGGGGTGTGAGGGGGAGGGTGATGGAGGGATTATTTAAGATACTCCTTGAAAAGGTAAGGTTTCAGATGTTTTCGGGAAGATGAGCAGGGACTCTGCTGTCCTAGCTTCAGGGGGAAGCTGGTTCCAACATTGGGGTACCAGGACAGAGAAGACCTTGGACTGGGCTGAGTGGGAGCTGCCCTCCCGTAGGGGTGGGAGGGCCATGAGACCAGAGGTGGAAGAACGGAGTGCTCGGGTTGGGATGTAGGGATTGAGCATAGCTTGAAGGTAGCGAGGGGCAGTTCCTCTTGCTGCTCCGTAGTCAAGTACCATGTTCTTGTAGTGGATGTGAGCTTCGACTGGAAGCCAGTGGAGCGTGCGGAGGAGCGGGGTGACATGGGAAGGTTGAACGCCAGGCAGGCTGCAGCGTTCTGGATAAATAGCAGGGGTTTGATGGCACCCAGCCAACAGAGAGTTGCAGTAGTCCAGACGCGAGATGACAAGTGCCTGGACTAGGACCTGTGCCGCTTCCTGTGTGAGGTAGGGTCGTACTCTACGGATGTTGTAGAGCATGAACCTGTAGGAGTGAGTCACTGGAAGCAGAGAGACAGTAGAGTATGGAATGTGAGAAGGCAGTAGTGTGATGACCCTAGTAGAGTCATTCCGTGTGAAAAGAAACTATTAAGGTCTGGATTCCACAGCTGTGTCGTTGATATTACATAATTGTATGTATTATTTTTTTTACAGGGAAACTCCAGAACATGAACAATGAAAATGTAGAATGTTGATTATTAGTATCCATCACTAGCCTAGCACGAATTAGATCAGGATGGTTCGTACTAGGCAAATCCATCACCCCGGTTCATTAAATTGAAATTCATATTTAGAAGAGCATATACAGGAATTGAGTTAATGAAACGTTTCTTCCGTTCAACATTCCTCAGCCAGAGACCATTTGCCTCTAAATATTAGAGACTATGGAGACAAAACAGCCAACCGCTCCTGCAATGGTACTGTCTATTGAGGAAGTAAATGGAGAAACATGCATGGTATGTCGGTAACTAGATTAGGCATAGCGGTGGCTTGTGAGGCCGGCATAAATGAGAGCACTCTCAGTTAGTTGGGTGGAATCTTGATCATGCCTGGCGATGATAATCACATGACAATACCGATTGCAGCTGAATAGCCTTTGATGGTGGTTTGTACCTTGAACAAAACACCCCATCATTAAAACATTGACCTCTACAACTACCTCTACCCGTATGACTACTGCTGTAACCTCTGTCATAAAATTGTACAACACTGACAAACCCTTAATGACATGGTCAGATGCTTGTCAAATCCTGTCTGCTGACCAGAAACAGTATACAAATGGCATATAGAATTTCTCATGAGATTCAAACCAATAAATCATAACATCCAAATGCTGCTAACAAATGGACATCTGTGGCGTACCTGCTATATATACTCCCATGATTCCTGTGACCACCATGAGTTGAACACAGGAGCCCATTGCCCCACGGACACGCTCATGGGCCATCTCTGAGATGTACAGCTAGAGCACAGAGGAAGAGAAAAAGTATGTTCACACAGGAAGAGTACGCAGCATGACATATTGCTAGAAGCGATAAAACAACGTAAAATAGGAATATATGAGGAAATTAACTAATTAGAATGCATGCATTCATTCATACAGTCATGCATCTTGGTCGTCATGCATCTTGGTCAATTTAAGCAGATAGCATCAGAGTAGACATTCCATAGTACTTACTGGGACCACTAGAGATGTAACCCCACTTGCCAGTCCTGTGAGGACCCTTCCAAGATACAGCATCCAGACATTCTGAGCAGCAATGATGATAGTAAAACCAAAGATATAAGGTATGGAGCAGAACATAAGACTCAGCTTCCTCCCGATCTTGTCCACCATCCAACCGCCGAGTAGACCCCCTATAGCAGCTCCTATCGTCACGATAGACTGCAAAACAGAAAACAGAACAGAGTCAATTAAATGGATAATGTCCACTTTAATCCACTCAGGAATGATTAGGGCCCTGACCTGACCAGGAAAAAAACTCTGAGTCCGTGTTATAGCATGACAATGATCCAAAGCTCATCCTGGTTGGGTTATGAGGGGGGGGGGGGAAATCAGGGCCCCATGACAAGAATGTTATCTTACCCCAAACCAGGAAGCCTCTTCTTTGTCTAGTTGTAATCTCGGGTCAGTGATTGTGCTTAGTTCAGGGATAGCAGGGGAGCTGTACCCTAACACAAACCCAAAACTCAGGGGGCCAAGGACTGCTGCAAAAGTGGCGAGGTACAGCTTTCCATTCTTCACCTTGCTGTTGAAAATATAGAACAAGTGGGGTTACAAAATCAGCTTTATTGTAACAACACTATTTACATGCAAGACAACACCAACCCAACAAAACTAGACCATGTTTTTAGTAAAGACTACAGTATGCTACTGCTGTCAAGTAAGCAGACACTCGCAAAATGCAGTCAAGCCATCCCCCTGAATTTGGGTGCTCGAATACACAAGACTTTACCGGCGTCACTTGTTTTCTGGTAGGGAAACTGAGTCGGATGCACAGATGGAGACGATATCTACAAATCATTCCAAGCAAACAGTTTGAAGCGCACATTCAATATTCCACAAAAATCATACCAAAACGTATATTTCAGTTTCGCACCTTATCAAAAATGACTTTATCACGGGTAGAGTGAGGCTGCAGTAGCCTACCAGGAGTGCTGTTTAGCAAATATTAAATTGTGAAAGAGTTTAAGCGCAAATTAATTACTTAAAAATCATAATGTCATTTTCTGGATTTTTGTTTTAGATTCTGTCTCTCACAGTTGAAGTGTACCTATGATAAAAATTAAAGACCTCTACATGCTTTGTAAGTAGGAAAACCTGCAAAATCGGCAGTGTATCAAATACTTGTTCTCCCCACTGAATATACTAGGCAGTGTCAGATGGAAGCCCATAAAATTGTCGAAGACTCCAGTCACCCAAGTCATAGACTGTTCTCTCTGCTACCGCACAGCAAGAGGTGCCAGAGCGCCAAGTCTAGAACCAAAAGGCTCCTTAACAGCTTCTACCCCCATGCCATAACACTGCTGAACAATTAATCAAATGGCCACCCAGACTGTTTACATTGAACCCCCAACCCATTTGTTTTTACACTGCTGCTACTCGCTATTTATTATCCATGCATAGTCACTCTACCCCTACCTACATGTACAAATTACCTCGACTAACATGTAACGTACCCCCGCACATTGACTCGGTACCGGTACCCCCTGTATATAGCCTCGTTATTGTTATTTATTTGTGTTACTTTTTTATAATTTTTTACTTTAGTTTATTTCGTAAATATTTTCTTAAATCTTTCTTGAACTGCATTATTGGCTAAGGGCTTGTAAGTAAGCATTTCCTGGTATGGTCTACTCCTGTTGTATTCGGCGCATGTGACAAATACATTTTGATTTGATCATGCTGGGTGGTATAGGGCCACCAAAGATATTGGGTTAAAACTTTTCTTGCCATAATCATAACACAAACTTACTCAAGATATTCGTCCTGCTCCGACCTCACTCCTGTCTCTTCTTCTCCATATTCTGCATCAAGCAATCGTGTTGACTCATGATTTTGGATTTCCATCATGTTTTGTCCTGTTGTTTGCGGTCACTTAACAAAGGCCAGGGATGCTGGACATGCAGAGCCAGCGAAAATCTTTACCAAAAACTCTTCGCGAAGGGAAGACCGCCGCACGCGAGACTACAAACCCTCAATTCAACAAGAATATTCTCAGGAAATTATGAAAAACATAATGATATTAATATTTTTGTTAGCAAAATATGTCAACTGACCGACCGGACGGTTATTGTCAAATTGGGTCATATGCTTTCACAGAATCAGCTGATTCGCATTCTTGCTATAAATTCATGTTTCCGGTTCCGTTTTAAAAAATGAAAGTTGCAGCCGTTCCCAGGGTGTTCCGTATAAAGATAATGTAATCATATTTTGAAACAAAGTACAAGAAGTTGGTGAATGGAGTGCTGATAGACAATCGTTGATGGATATTTATAGAGCTCTGATCAGGACAACACTTGATTACGAGTGTATAGTTTATGGAACAGCGCCGAAGACTTTGCTTCAGAGGCTGGACAGAATCCAGTATATAGCTTTAAGGATGTGTATTGGTGCATTTAAGCCGTCGTTTTAAAATAAGACTAACCGACTTTCCTAGTTAAATAAAGGTTAAATAAAAAATATTTTTAAAATTATCAACATCTGTATGTGCCTTACTAGTGGAGGCAGGTGAAATACCTTTGGAAATACGGCATAAAAACCCAATAAGCATTTTCTTAAGTTGAAAGGCTGCCATTGAACATTGAGTTTGACATGTCAACAGGTTGATGTAGTTTTGACATTAATGTATATTAGCTACTTTAATCACAATATGATTTCTGAAGATGAGTTGAGTTTACCGTAAGGGGCATTCACCTAGATTTAGCAATTTGCAGCTATGGAGAAGAGGCAATACCAATAGCAGTATCAATTTTCAAAGCCTGTGACTTGCTTCGCCAAAGCAAGTCATATTTGGGCTCCCGAGTGGCGCAGCTGTCTAAGGCACGGCATCTCAATGCTAGAGGCGTCACTACAGACACCCTGGTTCAAATCCAGGCTGTATCACAATTGGGAGTGCTGTAGGGCGGTGCACAATTGGCCTATTGTCGTCTGGGTTTGGCCAGTGTAGGCTGTCATTGTAACTAAGAATTTGTTCTAACTGACTTGCCTTGTTAAATAAAAAAACACAGCAGAAACAGGTACAGGTACAGTCTGATTTGTATAAAATAATTATCTGAAGTTGTCATGTGTTCTGACTTCCAGCTCTATGTGAGCCAGGTGGAGGCTTATCTACAGATGTGTGACTTCCAGTCTACAGCCATCAGCTGCAGACATGGCTGCCTCAGGCTAAGGCCATCCACAAACCTCTGGCCTGCTGTGATCTTCTTAGAACAGTCTGGGAAAACATTCAGACATAATGATCATCCCTACACAGTCAAGCGCGCACGCAGCACTATTGAAATACCTCTTGCTTTCACTTGAAAAAACGTTGTAAAAATCTGATAGCACCCTTTTTATATATCTCATCTGAAAACTGTTGTAATTGTCTTGTTTAGAGAATAGAGATAATATTGAGTTTTGTCCACTCCACAGGGGATGTTCCTGGATGCTCTGGAGTTGTTTGCCAAGGCCTTGCTGCTGGTCATATCACATGAGGAGGTCAGTGTGAAATTTGAGGTATTCACATAGAGAGCTATGTGCATGAAAATGAATATAGTTGTTACTGTTTCCACTATATACAAACACTTTCTTTGGCTTTATCCAAATGTTATCTGCCTAAGGAGGGCATGTGAAATCCTTTGATCTCAGCCATCTCTACAGACAGACATTCCTTGCACAGCCAACAGATGGTGCTATTCACCTAAGATTAAAAAAAAAAAAAATTCACGGGTGTGAACCACGGAAGTGTCTCCCTTTGTTGCTGTTGTAGCCTGGCATGTCTGACGGCCCTGGGCCGCTATACTGACTGTCTGAGGCTGGTTAGTAACTAGCTGGAGGTAGACTCTGACTGTCTGAGGCTGGTTAGTAACTGGCTACAGGTAGACTCTGACTGTCTGAGGCTGGTTAGTAACTGGCTACAGGTAGACTGATTGTCTGAGACTGGTTATTAACTGGCTACAGGTAGACTCTGACTGTCTGAGGCTGGTTAGTAACTGGCTACAGGTAGACTCTGACTGTCTGAGGTTGGTTAGTAACTGGTTACAGGTAGACTCTGAGACCGTAGATCTGCTCACCCTCAGAGCACGTCTCCACAAACAGCTCAACCAGGTCAGTAGTACACTCTCACACTCCGTTATCTCGGTGTTAACGCTTGGCAATATCTGACAATGCCATGCTATAAAGAACGCAGGTGTGACGATTTCTAGCACCAAATGCAATTTCAACCACTAACCTTATGAACTGTAACCTTTGGGGGAAATAGGTTATGTACTAGTTCAACACTTGTGACATAATTTCCACTTTTGTCCTCTCGGACCATCTAGTGACTCCCTATAAAAATGATTTAAAAAGTCAAATTTACATGCATTCTAATGGAATGACAGGACCATTCTTCATTAGTGATGGGGGAAAAAATCAATACAGTTACATATCGCAATATTATATAGATATTTGACTCCCAAAAATTGCCACCATAGGTAGCGTTAACTAGCGCTAGTCAGCTGTGCCTCTTCCAAAACGTGAGTATTTTTCATCCTATAGCTTGTTCTCCATCTTCTTTTTAAATAGTGAGCCAACATGTTTTCAGCAATTTTATTTCTCGGACGGATCAAAACTTGTTTTCTCTTGTCTCTCTGCAGCAGACATTTAGTGAGCAATATGTTTGGAACATAAAATCGCAATAAAATGTCAGTATGGAATCGCAATACATATAGAATCGTGAAAATCGCAATACATATGTTATTGGCACTAAGTATCGTGATAATATCGTATCGTAAGGCAATTACCAGAACTCTTCTCCATACAGGTAACACTGTGCTACCGTGATCTGAGGTCAACCTTGGCCCTCAGTCCATCGTGCCTAGAGGCAGGTGCCTTGCTGGGCTAGAGGAGGCCAGTGAGAGGGCCAGGCAGCAGGCCATCAGAAGGGCCCTGGCAGGGAAGCTCACGGAGGCCCTGTCCAAGGTCAACATGGCCCTGGAGCATTGCACTGAGACTGAAGAACGACCTGGCCTTAATAGCGATGCACTCTTATAATCTCCACCCGGCACAGCCAGAAGAGGACTGGCCACCCCTCAGAGCCTGGTTCCTCTCTAGGTTTCTTCCTAGATGCCTGCCTTTCTAGAGAGTTTGTCCTAGCCACTGCGCCTTTAAATCTGCATTGCTTGGGGTTTTAGGCTGGGTTTCTGTATAGGCACTTTGTAACATCTGCTGACGTTAAAAGAGCTTTATAAATACATTTGATTTGAGCAGCACTACCTCTTCAGGTGTTGACGGCAAATCAAATCTAATCAAATTGTATTAGTCTCATGCGCCGATTACAACCTTACAGTGAAATGCTTACTTACAAGCCCCTAACCAACAATGCAGTTAAATAAAAATAAAAAATATGAATAAGAATAAGAAATAAAAGTACCAAGTAATTAAAGAGCAGCAGTAAAATAACAATAGTGAGACTATATACAGGGGGGTACTGGTACAGCAGGTGGTCATAAGGTTCTTGTTTGAAGCTAGAATCTTGATATTTTTGACAGAGTATTTATCTGTACGTGTCAAGGTTCTGATACAGCAAGCAAGAGTGTTGATTAGGCCTGTGGTTTAGCTGATACATGCCTGGTTGATCCCATTTTACCAGACCATTCTCCTCTACCAATGAAGAGATATACACTGAGTGCACAAAACATTAAAAAGACAATCATAATATTGAGTTGAACCCCCCCCCCTTCTCCCTTTTTCCCTCAGAACAGCCTCAATTTGTCAGGGCATAGACTACAACGTGTCGAAAGCGTTCCACAGGGACACTGGCCCATGTTGACTCCAATGCTTCCCACAGTTGTGTCAAGTTGGCTGGAAGTCCTTTGGGTGGTGGACCATTCTTGATACACATGGGGAAACTGTTGGGCGTGAAAAGCCACCTACTTCCATACCCCGTTCAAAGGCACTTAAATATTTTGTCTTGCCCATTCACCCTCTGAATGGCACACATACACAATCAATGTCTGAATTGTCCCAAGGCTTAAAAATCATTCTTTAACCTGTCTCCTCCCCTTCATCTACACTGATGGAAGTGGATTTAACAGGGGACATCAATAAGGGATCATAGCTTTCATCTGGATTCACCTGGTCAGTCTAGGTCATGGAAAGAGCAGGTGTTCATAATGTTCTCGTTAGAAGCTAGAAGCTTGATAATGTTGACACGTTTTCAGACTGATTCTCATCTACCAATCTACACTAAACAAATGAGGATACATAATCTACATTGTGTTGCTGTGATATGCTCCATACTGTCTATTATCCACTAATATGTAGTATTTTGCACCATAGGGGTATTCTGTACCGCAGGCTGAAAGACTTCACTTCTGTCATTGAGGACCTGGTCCTGGCTGTGGAGCTGAGTGAGGCTTGAGTCCAGGGGCGGAGCCGAGCGGACACACCCAGGAAAAACTGAGGGTCGTGCAGGAGGCGGCCCAGGCCCAGCTGGTGCTCGCCTATAACGACTTTGCCGTGCCGTGCTTCTTCCCATAACTTCTACGCCGAGGAAACCATGCTGCTCAGCAAGGCCGTCCGGGAGCAGAAGGAGGAAAGCGGCCTCCACATTAACAGAGGATGCAAGGGGAGGGGAGAGGAGAGGACGGGAGAGAAAAGAAGAGGAGAGATGAGGGAAGGGAGGTATGTTTAAGGGGGTGGGAGGAAGTGGAGGCGAAGGAGGTGAGTTTGGCTGAGGTAAAATGAGAGAGGTTGTGGGCTCCCTCTTGAAAAAGGTGCAATTGATGTCTGGCTCTGTGAAATAGAAATAGTGTGTGAATATGGACGGTGGGCAGGAGTCACTGAGATCAAGAGAGGATGTGTTTAAAGTGACTGGAGATTTGATTTCATATCACCTCACAGACCTTTAATACATCAATGCATAAAGTCAGTACCTATATCCATTATATCCAATTTCAGGAAGGAGTGCATCTGAGTCGACAGTAGATATCACCTCTGATATTTACAGAGGTGGTTGTGGTTTGTGTTTCTTCCAGCAGGACGAGTGGGAGTTTGCCCTGGCTGACTACCAGCAGGCGGAAGAGATGTCTCCTGATGACCAGGCCATCTGGATCCGCCTCGCTGTCATCCTCAACACCCTGGGCACACACTGCTACCAGGACTGGTGAGTCTCAGTCTGTCATCCATAACACTGTGTATTGTCTTCACCGCAGGAAGTACCATGAGGCAGCTCTGACAAGTTCCCTGAGGCCATCAAGTACAACCCTGGAGTCAGCCAGTACTTTGAGAACTGGGCCAAAGCCCCACTGTAAAGTGCCCAACGTAGAGGGGGCCAAGCAGGATGCCATCAGTACCCTTCTCCTGGACCCCACTAATGATCAGGCAAGACCCTCAATGCCTGTACTGTGTGTCTCATCCACTCTATCCATAATACTGAGTTGTTATAGCTAGGGCCTAATGTGTGCTAAGGACCCTAGTTATGCAAGTACTAAGCTCTCACCACTTGTTTCCAATGCAGATTGGGGGGGGGGGGGATGTTTTTTATAAGTATATGAACAGGTTATTCTTTCTTTTAATGCACATTTCATTTTATGTAATACATGTTTCATAAAGTGGTGCGAAACTCCCACTTGGTGCAGAACTGACTACTGTAGTAAATCTGTACCTCTGTCTGCATGTGTGTGTTTCCGGTTTTAATGTCACATGTACAGGTACAGTGAAATGTCTTTCTTGTAACCAACAAAGCAGTAATCAATAACAATGTAATACAACAAATAACATGGTAGAACAAAAACAAATGAGATATAAACATAAAAATAATAAAGTAAGCATACTATATACAGGGTCAGTGCCAATACCATTATTAACAATGTGCAGTGATACTGGATCGATAGAGGTAGATATATACAGTACCAGTCAAAAGTTTGGACACACCTACTCATTCCAGGGTTTTTCTTTATTTTTACTGTTTTCTACATTGTAGAATAATAGTGAAGACATCAAAACTATGAAAATAACACATGTGGAATCATGTAGTAACCAAAGAAGTGTGTCACGCCCTGACCATAGTTTGCTGTGTATGTTTCTATGTTTTGTTTGGTCAGGGTGTGATCTGAGTGGGCATTCTATGTTGTTTGTCTAGTTTGTCTATTTCTATGTGTTTGGCCTGATATGGTTCTCAATCAGAGGCAGGTGTTTGTCGTTGTCTCTGATTGGGAGCCATATTTAGGTAGCCTGTTTTGTATTGTGGGTGATTGTTCCTGTTACTGTGTTCCTGTTTCTGTTCACCATACGGGACTGTTTCGTGTTCGTTAGTTTATTCGTTATTTTGTTTGTTTGTTTCAAGTATTCTAAATAAATATGAATACTCACCACGCTGCGTATTGGTCCGATATCTCCTACTACTCCTCAGACGAGGAGGACGAAGAAGACCGTTACAAAGTGTTAAACAAATCTAAATATATTTTGTTTTTGAGATTCTTCAAAGTAGCCACCCTTTGCCTTGATGACAGCTTTGCACACTCTTGGCATTCTCTCAACCAGCTTCATGAGGTAGTCACCTGGAATGCATTACAATTAACAGGTGTGCCTTGTTAAAAGTTAATTTGTGGAATTTCTTTCCTTCTTAATGTGTTTGAGCCAATCAGTTGTGTTTTATACCGTTTTTGACAAGGTATACAGAAGGTTATTGGTAAATGACCAAGTCCATATTATGGCAAGTACTCAAATAAGCAAAGAGAAACAACAGGCCATCATTACTTTTTTTTTTGCTGCAGAGGATAAGTTCATTAGAGTTAACTGCACCTCAAATTGCAGCCCAAATAAATGTTTCAGAGTTCAAGTAACAGACACATCTCAACTGTTCAGAGGAGACTGTGTGAATCAGGCCTTCATGGTCGAATTGCTGCAAAGAAACCACTACTAACGGACACCAATAAGAAGAAGAGACTTGCTTGGGCCAAGAAACATGACATCTGTCTTTTTGGTCTGATGAGTCAAAATTTGAAATTTTTGGTTCCAACCGCCGTGTCTTTGTGAGATGCAGAGTAGGTGAACGGATGATCTCTGCATGTGTGGTTTGCTGGTGACGCTGTCTGTGATTTATTTAGAATTCAAGGCACACTTAACCAGCACGTCTACCAAAGCATTCTGCAGCGATACGCCATACCATCTGGTTTGCACTTAGTGGGACTATCATTTGTTTTTCAACAGGACAATGACCCAAAACACAGCTCCAGGTGTGAAAGGGCTATTTGACCAAGGATGGTGATGGAGTGCTGCATCAGCATATGTGGGAACTCCTTCGAGACTGTTGGAAAAGCATTCCTCACGAAGCTGGTTGAGAGAATGCCAAGAGTGTGCAAAGCTGTCATCAAGGCAATGGGTGGCTACTTTGAAGAATCTAAAATATAAAAAATATTCTGATTTGTTTACTTATTTGTTAAACTTATTTAATAGTTTGATGTCTTCACTATTATTCTACATTGTAGAAAATAGCAAAAAATAAAGAAAAACCCTTGAATGAGTAGGTGTGTCCAAACTTTGGACTGGTACTGTATGTACAATGCATTCCGAAAGTATTCATACAGTTCCACATTTTGTTACATTACAGTCTTATTCTAAAATGTATTAAATAAAAAAAATCCTCATCAATCTACACACAATACCCCAAAATGACAAAACAAAAACAGGTTATTAGCAATGTTTGCAAATTTATGAAAAAGAAAAACAGAAATACCTTATTTACATAAGTATACAGACCCTTTGCTATGAGACTTGAAATTGAGCTCAGGTTCATCCTGTTTCCATTGAGCATCTTTGAGATGTTTCTTCAACTTGTTTAGAGTCCACCTGTGGTAAATTCAATTGATTGGACATGATTCTATATAAGGTCCCACAGTTGACAGTGCATGTCAGAGCAAAAACAAAGCCATGAGGTCGAAGGAATTGTCCGTAGAGCTCCGAGACAGGATTGTGTCGAGGCACAGATCTGGGGAAGGGTACCAAAACATTTATAGCGTTGAAAGTCTCCAAGAACACAGTGGCTTCCATCATTCTTAAATGGAAGAAGTTTGGAACCACCAAGACTCTTCCTAGAGCTGGCCGCCTGGTCAATCTGAGCAATCGGGGGAGAAGGGCCTTGGTCAGGTTGGTGACCAAGATCCCGATGGTCATTCTGACAGAACTCCAGAGTTCCTCTGTGGAGATGGGAGAACCTTCCAGAAGGACAACCATTTCTGCAGCACTCAACTAATCAGGCCTTTATGGTAGAGTGGACAGACGGAAGCTACTCCTCAGTAAAAGGCACATGACAGCCCGCTTGGAGTTTGCCAAAAAGGCACCTAAAGACCCTCAGATCAAATTGTATTTGTCACATGCGCCGAATACAACAGGTGTAGACCTTACCGTGAAATGCTTACTTACAAGCCCTTTACCAACAATGCAGTTAAAATAATTTGGGTTAAGAAAATATTTACTAAATAAACTAAAGTAAAAAAATAAAAAAAATAAAAAGATTATCTCAAGAAAATTACATAACAATAACGAGGCTATATACGGGGGGGTCAATGTAAATAGTCCGGGTGTCCATTTAATTAATTGTTCAGCAGTCTTATGGCTTGGGGGTAGATGCTGTTAAGGAGCCTTTTGGTTCTAGACTTGGCGCTCCGGTACTGCTTGCCATGCGGTAGCAGACCGAACAGTCCATGACTTGGGCGACTGGAGTCTTTGACAATTTTTTGGGCTTTCCTCTGACACCGCCTAGTACATCCTGGATGCCAGGAAGCTTGGCCCCAGTGAAGCACTGGGCCGTACGCACTACCCTCTGTAGTGCCTTACGGTCAGATGCCGTGCAATTGCCATACCAGGTGGTGATGCAACTGGTCAGGATGCTCTATATGTTGCAGCTGTAGAACTTTTTGAGATTCTGGGGACCCATGCCAAATCTTTTCAGTCTCCTGAGGGGAAACAGGTGTTGTCGTGCCCTCTTCTCAACTGTCTTGGTGTGTTTGGTCCATGATAGTTCGTTGGTGCCACACTGCCAGGTCTCTGATCTCCCTTTAGGCTGTCTCATCGTTGTCGGTGATCAGGCCTACCACTGTTGTCGTCAGCAAACTTAATGATGGTGTTGGAGTCGTGCTTGGCCACGCAGCCATGGGTGAACAGGGGAGTACAGGAGGGGACTGAGCACGCATCCCTGAGGGGCCCCAGTGTTGAGGATCAGCGTGGCAGATGTGTTGTTGCCTACCCTTACCACCTGGGGACGGCCCGCCAGGAAGCCCAGGATCCAGTTGCAAAGGGAGGTGTTTAGTCCCAGGGTCCTTAGCTTAGTAATGAGTTTTGTGGGCACTATGTGATTTAACGCTGAGCTGTAGTCAATGAACAGCATTCTCACATACGTATTCCTTTTGTACAGAGGGGAAAGGGCAGTGTGGAGTGCGATTGAGATTGCATCATCTGTGGATCTGTTGAGGCGGTATGTGAATTGGAGTGGGTCTAGGGTTTCCAGCATGATGGTGTTGATGTGAGCCATGACCAGCCTTTCAAAGCACTTCATGGCTACCGACATGAGTGCTACGGGGTGGTATTCATTTAGGCAGGTTACCTTCGCTTTCTTGGGCACAGGGACTATGGTGGTCTGTTTGAAACATGTAGGTATTACAGACTCGGTCAGGGAGAGGTTGAAAATGTCAGTGAAGACACTTGTCAGTTGGTCCGCGCATGCTTTGAGTACACGTCCTGTGAATTTTGAATGTTGACCTATTTAAAGTTCTTGCTCGTATCGGCTACGGAGAGCGTGATCACGCAGTTGTCCGGATCAGCTGGTGCTGTCATGCATGCTTCAGTGTTGCTTTCCTCGAAGCGAGCATAAAAGGCATTTCACTCATCTGGTAGGCTCACGTCACTGGGCAGCTCGCGGCTGTGTTTCCCTTTTGTAGTCCGTAATATTTTTCATGCCCTGCCACATCTGACGAGCGTCAGAGCCGGTGTAGTAGGATTCAATCTTAGTCCTGTATTGACGCTTTGCCTGTTTGATGGTTCGTCTGAGGGCATAGCAGGATTTCTTATATGCGTCCAGATTAGTGTCCCGCTCCTTGAAAGCAGGACACTCCTTGAAAGCGGCAGCTCTATACTTTAGCTCGGTGCAGATGTTGCCTGTAATCCATGGCTTCTGGTTGGGAAATGTACGTATGGTTACTGTGGGGAGGACGTCGTCGATGCACTTGTTGATGAAGCCGGTGACTGAGGTGGTATACTCCTCAATGCCATTGGATGAATCCCGGAACATATTCCAGTCTACGCTAGCAAAACAACAACCATGAGAAACAAATTTCTCTGGTCTGATGAAACCAAGATTGAACTCTTTGGCCTGAATGCCAAGCGTCACGTCTGGAAGAAACCTGGAACCATCCCTGGCACCAGCATGGTGGTGACAGCATCATTCTGTGGGGATGTTTTTCAACGGCAGGGACTGGGAGACTAGTCAGGATCGAGGAAAAATGAACGGAGCAAAGTACAGAGAGATCCTTGATGAAAACCTGCTCCGGAGTGCTCAGCACCTCAGACTGGTCCGAAGTCTTCCAACAGGACAATGACCGTAAGCACACTGCCAAGACAACGCAGGAGTGGCTTCGGGACAAGTCTCTGAATGTCCTTGAGTGGCCCAGCCAGAGCCTGGATCGAACATCTCTGAAGAGACCTGAAAATAGCTGTGTAGCAACGCTCCCCATCCAACCTGACAGAGCTTCAGAGGATCTGCAGAGAAGAATGGGAGAAACTCCCCAAATACAGGTGTGCCAAGCTTGCAGCATCATACCCAAGATGACTCAAGGCTGTAATCTCTGCCAAAGTTAATTCAACCAAATACTGAGTAAAGGGTTCCAATACTTATGTAAATGTTATATTTCATTATGGGGTACTGTGTGTAGATTGATGAGGATTAAAATACAATTTAATCCATGTTAGAATAAGGCTGTAACGTACCAAAATGAGTGTTTGTTTGTATGTGTTCGAGTGTCAGTGTGCGTAAGTGTGTAGGGCTCTGTGAGTGTGGTCAACTCTGATTGTGGTCAACTCTGAGTCCGTGTAGCCATTTTGTGTGTGTGCGTCTGCTGCTTAGTCTGTTCCCAGGCTGCTCAGTGTCAGATGTGCTGTCCAGTGAGACGGCCAGAATGGTTAAAGCCCAGCTGATGGACAACATCCAGGCCTGCAAACACTGCATCCTCCGTGCTAAAGTCTGGTTAGTCTAACACTGTTTGTCCACAACCCCTCCCTCCCACGGCTAAAACTGGTCAGACCTGAATCAGAAAGATATAAAAAATACCTGGTTTAGTTTTCCAGGTACAATAGAATGGAATAACCCCCAAAGTACAGAATCAAAGCTAAATCAAGGACATCTACTTTTATGTTTTTTTTTACATATATATTTAACTCAGGTCTGAAAATGGTCAAACGGGCAGTTGCCCAGATCCAGATGAAAACTTCTCCTGGACTAAAAGAATCCTGTTCAATAGAGAGTCTCAATTGGAAGTGCTTTGTAGTCCTTCCTTACATAGGCCAAATATGGGTGTGTACACCAGTCCCAAAGTGTACAAACTAACTGTGGTTGATGCTAATTTCAGATGTGTTTCCCCAGAATCTGCAGCGGGCTTGACAAGATGACCCTGTCACATGACACAGACACCCAATCTGACAGCCAATCCTCAGAGGAACAGTCTGACCAGATGGCGGAGCCGCTTAAAGCCTCTGTGGCACCGCAGTACGTGTACAAGCAGATCGTCAGGATCAACCAGCAGGTACTAGACCAGGAAAACACACAGACACTGGGACAGACAACCTCATCTACCCTCATCTAGGTCACTTAATAAAGCCCTTCAGTTCAAACTCTCTTTCCAAACCTCTTATTCACAAAGTCACATAAAACACTCAACTTCTGCTTCACCATTGATCAGTATTTGTTTTAGTTGGGTCCTCCACCCGTTGAGAGCATTGAAAGAGTCTCTCATACTGAGCAGAGGTGCACTTCCTGTGTTGGCTGTGCCAGGTGAAGCGAGCAGTGCGATTGGCCCTTGAACGGTGATAGCCTCTGCAGTATGATGGGTCCAGTCTGGCCCCCACCCGCACAGTGGAACAGGAGCAGTCTGCACTGGTCTCTAAGGACAGGCTGTACCACTGTAGGAAGTTTGGGGGGTTTGGAGTGAATTCCACATAAGCAGCAACACTATGGTGTTTACTACTCTTAGGGTGACATGGTGGAGTGTGGCCATAGTGCTTTAGCTTGAGGTTGTCATGGCACAATACTGTTCTCAAATCCAATAGGTGTCAGTAGAGGCCCAGTTTTCCTTAGTTCCACCTCACCTGTTTGGATGTACAGTAATTTATCCATTAGTCTAGATTGTCAGGGCTCAATGACTTTCTAATGGGATTGTTTTGTATTGTTTATGTCCATGACTATGATTGACAGGCAAATGGAGACATGTAAAGGGCGTATGACAAAAAGGAAAAGGTGTGCCAGTTAGATGAAGGCAGTTCAATGATATGACAGATAGAAATGATGGAGAAGCTGTAGCTATTTTGTATACGTTCTATTCCCTTGAGAATTTAGTTGAATGGCAAAGGTATTGTGCCATGGACCATTTGTATTCTCAACATTACAGTACATCTTTATTTTTAACAAGATTATTTAGCTGTGTAAATTTGTCTGAAAATGAAGTTTTTTTCCCTGCCAAATAAAATAAAGATATGTATCAAGATTATAGACAAGTGTATAGATTGAATTCACCCTGAAACTGTAAATGTATCTAGAGTTGAAAAGATTTGAATATGTGTGGCAATAAAGTGGTTTACAGTGTGTACCAGTTGGGTATTGTAGCATACACGGTGGAGACTGGAGAAGAGAGGGGGTTGTTTTGAGAGAGAAGCAGCTGCCCTCTCCCTGCTCTGACAGCAGCTATAGTAACAGCCGATAAGGAGATTGTGACACTCAACCCTGTAGGAAACACCCCAGCAGCATCTGATCACATGCACTCCATCCATACCAGCTATTGTTTCAATTACTGAACAGACAATACTTCATTTGGATTCATTTGTGAACGTACAGTACCAATTCTACTCAGGCTCCCCCCTTGCATGTATAAGACGTCATTGAGAGCAGTGGCATAATCACATGCGGAGTGTGGCGTAGCAGAGAAGCTAGTTTAAAAGTACATGTTCACACAGTACGCCCGGTACCACCCAAATCTTCTCAATGGTGTCTGTCCACTGTTTGTGCAGACGACCACGGAGCCCATTTCCAGACTGATGTCAATCATCAGATGTGGTGATGATGTTGTGGCTCCGTTTGGAGAACGTGGTCGACCGCCGCCTCACAATGCGATGCCGACGTGGGGATGGGGATTGGTGCTTGGTTCAGCTCCCTCAGACAGTATGTGTGGGCTGCAGCCCTTGAACAAAGTGGTCTGGGACAGACAGTGGTCATAAATGAGCTGAAAAGTGTTTCACCCCCGCGCAATAAAAGTTTAAGGTTACCGTCCTGTCAGGAATGGGAAATGCAGCCAGGAGAGCCCAGTGGCCGCCAGGTTCTACCCCAGACAAAAACACCTTTCTCTGGCCACAGGAGCTGGTGGCTTTGCCCCCAGTCAAAAAATTATTGATGGACCGGAGGAGTTTCATTCACGTTTGGCTAGAGACTGTTTTGTCTAAGACTTGCAGAACACGTTTGTAATCTTTGGGTAGTGTTCGGAACAGGTGACGTGCAGCTAACGCACGCCGCTTTTTCCTCCTGAAGGGAAATGTAGAATCCTTGCACTTTTATGATGTGAACGGCTTTAAGTGGATTAGTGCTGCTTGAATTAAGTATGTGCCAGTCAGGGTGTGTATCAATGGTGAAAGAGCTGTTCTTGTGCAAAATAAATTCACTCCGATACAGGTAGTTATTTTCACGAGGGGTGTCTGCTCAATTCCACACATAAAACAAGGATGCAGAAAGATCAAAGGAAACATCAACCATTTATTTGAAAAAGAATTACATACATTATAGTGAAACCATCATGGTTAAATAAAACCCTTCCCATTGCAATAAATAAGCATTATGTAAAGTTCATCATAAAAACGGTTAGCGAGAGTGAGGCTGAAAAGTAAGGATACAAAGTCGAAGTTGCTTGGTCACTCAATATACTGGAATAAATACCTGCCACCTCATTCTAAACATTCTAAAACGCTGCAGTTGGTTTACAGTCTAGTGTCTGGACCGGATTCTGCTGCACTCAAATGTCTGATGCACCAGATGACATGTTTGGCACCTAGGGGATATATAAAGCGAGTAAAATGTGCTTTTACAATCTTGTAATTTTCATAACTGAATTTAACTGCATAGTTCCTTTCTCAGAGAGAGAGAGCAGCAGACGAAAGGTCCCTCCTGAGAAACATTTGAAAGACAATTTATTCATCTTGGAGAGAAAAAATGTCTGCCGCCTGTGCTACTCACAAATTTTCCAGTCAGTTTTACTGGCTTGCCTCAGGAACCCTTCTCCCTGTCACTCTCCTCATGTTTTGAAGTAAAGGGCTTCTCTCCTGTTTTCTGTACAGACAGAAGAGACAGCCATACTCTTTGTCTCCCTGAGGGCACAGGCCAGGGTCTGACCTTCGTGGATGATGTCTGTGTTCCTGTAACCCTGTATTGTATGACATCGTTCTCTCTCTATTTGCTTTCTCTCTGGACATCACCAAGACCAACTGACTCATAAAAGTTTATCTGTCTTGTGGGGTCACTTCCACCCATTCTGTTCTTTGAGCTTGCTGATGTCCAGTCCTTTGTGAACAGGTTTAGTGCTGCTCATATCTAGTCTGATGTCCAGTCCCTTCTCAACTGGTTTAGTGCAGCTGAAGTCCAGTGCTCTCTTAACAGTTTTAGTGCTGTTGTCCAGTGCTTTCTTAACAGGTGTAGTACTGATGATCTCCCATCCTTTCTTAACAGGCGTAGTGAAATCCAGTGCTTTCTTATCAGGTGTAGTGTTGATGTCCAGTGCTTTCTTATCAGGTGTAGTGTTGATGTCCAGTGCTTTCTTATCAGGTGTAGTGTTGATGTCCAGTGCTTTCTTAACAGGTGTAGTGTTGATGTCCAGTGCTTTCTTAACAGGTGTAGTGTTGATGATCTCCCATCCTTTCTTAACAGGTGTAGTGTTGATGTCCAGTGCTTTCTTAACAGGTGTACTAGGTGGGTTGAACAGAGGGAGAGTTGGTGAGTTGCAGGCCCGTGTCCAAGGCCGCTCAGTGGGAATGGTCCAAATGGTTCGAGACGGGGTCTTCTTCTTGTCCTTCTTCTCCTTCGTAGAAGCAGGAAAAGGTGTCTGATAGTACAGAGAGAAAAGTTAGAGAAACCTTGGTAAGGAGAGTTGGAGAGACAACAAATGTTTTTTTAACAAATGTGACTATAGGAGCTTACAGCACCTTCTCTGACTAGCAATTCAGCAAGTATGTTTGTTCAACTGTAAAAGGCATGGCAGCTCCGGTACAAGCACCATTGTAGTCGCTGTGACTGATTATCTAAGTTATAGGCAGAATCCAACTTTTCATTGAACAAGCTGAAATGAACTTGTTCTGTACGTCATGCAACGTGTTCATAGCACTGAAACCCCGTGCATTGTTGAGATATAAAGGGTGACATACACAGCAGAGGAGGGTGTAGCAGCTGAGCTTGGCGGGGTTGTCTGTCCCTGCATAGCGGTTCTTCTTGGGTAGCAGCAGCACGAAGGACACGGCCATAGACAGGTGGTAGAAACTGTGGACATAAGCGTAGTCCCACTCCTGTACACAAATTGAAATCGATAAGTCCCCCCCCTCCATGTCAATGTTGTTCCCACTTGTGCAAGCGAAACACAGATCTCAACAAGGTGATTTGCAGTTGACCATCTAGTTATTGCCTTGATTGTGAATGGCGAGAGGAAGGGGGGAGATGTTCTGATACCTCAAAGTAGAAGCGGAGCATCAGAGCCAGGGCACCGAAGCAGCATCCTGGTCCCACCTGTTGGGTGTATACGCTCTTCTCGGGGTAGAGGCCCCTTATCTCTTTCATTTTCTGTAACTGAAATATGATACACAAGATGTGTTTACAACAAAATAGGTTTAGTTGAAGAGATAATCAATGCAATGTTGCTAAGCAATACCGCGACTAAGTAGGAACTTAGGTATACATTTCACATTGACGAGATTATGAGATCTCTTATCAAATTACTGTAAACATGACCATATTAATGCATATCGTTATCAGTGTTTGTCATAGCCGTATTGTAAGTTGTCTTCACACACCCATTTGACAGTGATTATGAATACTGCTGATCCTATTGGTCCAGAGTAGATCCCATAGCCCCAGCGGTCCTGGTAGATCCTCACAGCACAGGTCAAAACCCCAAACATGGTCAGAGTAGAACGCTTTGGCTCATCAAAATCCCCTAAAGCTGGAGAAGAGAGTGTGTGTGTGTGTGTGCGTGTGTGTGTGTGTGTGTGTGTGTGCATGTGTGTGTGCGTGTGCGTGTGTGTGTTTGTGTTTGTGTTTGTGTGTGCGTGCGTACAGGAGAGTGAGAGACAGACACAGCACATGCTTCCGAACAACTGTTCAGTGGTACTGAATGCAGAACTTGCGAGCTCTCTGAACATAGTTTTAGGTCACTCTGAGGGTAAACCATTAAAGTGTCATGATACAACAGCGTGCTGTTTACACTCACCTATCAGTGTGACCCAGATCGAGATGGCTGTTCCGTACACGCTGAAGTACTCCAGGATCTCATACTTCATGAAACATATGATGGAGAGGCCTGGCCCATCACACGCATGGTAAATCTAGGGTTAAACACATCCCATGGGTTTCAAGTACAACAGTATTACACAGTCACTTCCTTTCTGTTCGTTTCAGTTCTGATAGGACATCCTGTCTCTGGTAGGTTAGCAGAGACACAAAGTAAAAGTAGACCCACACTTTAGGTTGTATTCATAAGCACCCTTAAGAAATGACTCAAATGACTGTACAAAGGACTGTACCACAGGAGGTTGGTGGCACCTTTATTTGGGGAGGATGGGCTCGTGGTAATGGCTGGAGCTTAATGATGGAATGGTATGAAATACATCAAACACATGGTTTGATGCCATTCCATCTGCTCCGTTCCAGCCATTATTATGAGCCGTCCTCCCCTCAGCAGCCTCCACTGGTCACTGTGCAATGCATTTTCTTCAGTATTACAGTACTAATCATAGCTTGTTTGAAGTTGTCTACACAATCACTCACAAGTACAGCACACACACACAGCCCCACTCACAAGTACAGTACACACACACAGAACAGTACACACACACAGCCCCACTCACAAGTATAGTACACACACACAGCCCCACTCACAAGCAGTGTCAGTAACACACAGACAGCCTCCATAATACAGTAATGCACGTTGTCAACATCTCAGCGTCATGCCATGGTTCTTACCGTGGTGAAGAACATGGTGAAGAAGTAGACCATGGCCTCCATGTGGAAGCCTCTCTTGGTGGCCACGCTGGCTGCAGGCAGGAACACCAGGCTACTAACGGTGGGCAGCAGCATCTTGGCAATGTAGGCTCCCATGGTGGCAGATGATAGGTTGATCTGATCCGAGTTTTCAACCAGCAATAATCACACCTCAGCTGAATTGATATTGATACAGGCTGTCTACAGTAGTACTGCTCTGTGGCTATCTGGCAGCGCTGGATGGGAAGATGTCCTTGAGTCCCTTAGTCCTCTACCAGTGAAATGAGAGAGCTGGTAAGTGGACAGGGAAATGTACACCGCACCACACCACACACACTCTCACACACACAGCTGTCCTGTTGGAGCTCTTTAAAGTTTTAATTTGCCCCAGCGAGGCGTGTATGTGCGCTGTCGTCGTAGGACAGCTGTCTGCATACCAGGTCTGGCAGGCACGGCTGGGAGGGGAGAGTGGTCGCATGCCATGACATTGCGGCATGTTTGTGAAGCGTCGTGTTTCAGGTTGTTAGGTTCTAATTTTCAGAGTACAAACTCAACGGATACAATGAAAGCTTTAAAATCAAGATAATTCTGCCCAGAGGGTCAATACAGCTGCATTCAGACAAACACATGGTTTCACCCGTGGTAGTATACATACCCCACTTTGGGTGGAGTCTCCTCCTTATCGCTAAACATTGCATCCTTATTGCTAGGCAGGGATCTGAGTGAAATGGGCCTTAAACGGTTCCTCCTCTTATCAGTACCGCCACGTGTGACCGTGTTCCCGGCACTCAGCCCCTCCCAAGCTTCATTATGACACCCCTCATGTCTCTTTTATAACTAATGATTAATAATAGTTCAAGCTCAGAAGCCAAACCTATCAAGGTCAATGGTGAGGCATACGTTAGATTCAAAGCGCTGCCCTGGGTTTTGTTGTGGTTGTATGATTGTTATTGAGAACCTCCATCTCTTGTGGCAGTCACTCCAGACAAGTCAACTTTTTAGCAGTGGCTCTGTTAGTGTCCCATACAGAGAAACACTGCTCGTCTGAATTTGCCAATGGTGACCATGCAATACCAGTCCACCCCAGGCAGCACTCATAAAGTACTTCTACGAGTATGTATTGTACATTGGGATCAATGTTTTTCCAGAGCCAATTGTGAAGTAGTAAATGTAAAACTCGCATGGATCTAATTAAATTAGGAGGTCACGGTAGAGAGGGAGCTCTTTAAGCCTTTAGAAGTAGCTGGTGGTGCAGCAGTTGCCCTCTCCTCTCCTTCTCTCCTTCGTTCCTTCTCTCCTCTCCTCTCCGCTCAGCTGTTGCACCTGCCCTGTGGGACTGACGGGGGGAACACAAAGGGTGCAGTGTAGTTGGGAACACACCCCACGCCTCAGATTCCTGGAGGGACTCCGTAACATGAGCACTCGGGACATGGTCAAAACGGCACTCTCAGGCTCGGCTTGGGGACCCCTATTGGCTGGACCCTGTGCTCTGTCAGTGTCCTCTCCATACCAGCACATAGTTTAATTTTTAATTTTTTTTTAACCTTTATTTAACTAGGCAAGTCAGTTAAGAACAAATTCTTATTTACAATGACAGCCTACCAAAAAGCAAAAGGCCTCCTGCGTGGATAGGGGCTGGGATAAAAAATGTAAAATAAAATAAAAATATAGGACAAAACACACATCACGACAAGAGAGACAACACATCACTACATAAAGAGAGACCTAAGACAACAACATAGCATGGCAGCAACACATGACAACACAACATGGCAGCAGCACAACATTGTAGCAGCACAAAACAAGGTACAAACATTATTGGGCACAGACAACAGCACAAAGGGCAAGAAGGTAGAGACAACAATACATTGTACAGCCTTTGGGATTTGGAATGACCCCTGGAATGGGGTGGGCTGGCCCCAGGATTCTGAGGTTGAAGTTCGTGGGCTGAGTTTGTTGAGAGTACAATATGAGAGCAGGGGGATAGCTAACAAAATGAAAGTGTGTCATTGTTACTTTCACCCCAGCAGGCCCATGCCCCTGCTCAGTCCCTGTCTAAACATGGGCATGGACGGTAGTGTGGGAATGTGGCAGCCAGGGACTTCCTGTAAGCATCTGAGAAAACACTGGGCTTCCTTTTGATTTTCTCATAAATAGTTCTGCCCTCTGCCCTCTAGTTCTTTTATAAATAATTGAAAAGTAGATGTTTTAGTTAGTCTTCTCTGTGAGCGCACAATTACAAAAAATATATTAGTTTTAAAGCTGTGTGAATGTATCCAAAGTACAGTGCATTCAGAAAGTATTCAGACCGCTTGACTTTTTCCACATTTTGTTACTTTACAGCCTTCTAAAATTGATTAAATATATATTTGTTTTAATATTTACACATAATACACATAATATCCCATAATAACAAAACAAAAACAGGTTTTTTGAAATATTACATTTACATAAGTATTCAGACCCTTTACTCAGTACTTTGTTGAAGCATCTTTGGCAGAGATTACAACCTCGCATCTTCTTGGGTATGAAGCTACAAGCTTGGCACACCTGTATTTGGGGAGTTTCTCCCATTCTTCTCTGCAGATCCTCTCAAGCTCTGTCAGATTGGATGGGGAGCGTCGCTGCACAGCTATTTTCAGGTCTCTCCAGAGATGTTTGATCGCGTTCAAGTCCAGGCTCTGGCTGGGCCTCTCAAGGACATTCAGAGACTTGTCCCGAAGCCACTCCTGCGGTGTCTTGGCTGTGTGCTTAGGGTTGTTGTTCTGTTGGAAGGTGAACCTTTGCCCCAGTCTGGGATCCTGAGTACTCTGGAGCAGGTTTTCATCAAGGATCTCTCTGTACTTCTCTCCCTTCATCTTTCCCTCGATCCTGATTAGTTTCCCAGTCCCTGCTGCTGAAAAACATCCCCACAGCATGATGCTGCCACCACCATGCTTCACCATAGTGATGGTGCCAGGTTTCCTCCAGACATGACTCTTGGCATTCAGGCCAAAGAATTCAAGCTTGGTTTTATCAGACCAGAGATTCTTGTTTCTCATGGTCTGAGAGTCCTTTAGGTGCCTTTTTGGCAAACTCCAAGCGGGCTGTCATGTGCCTTTTACTGAGGAGTGGCTTCCGTCTGGCCACTCTACCATAAAGGCCTGATTGGTTGAGTACTGCAGAGATGGTTGTCCTTCTGGAAGGTTCTCCCATCTCCACAGAGGAACTCTGGAGTTCTGTCAGAGTGAAACTCTGGTTCTTGGTCACCTCTCTGACCAAGGCCCTTCTCCCCCAATTGCTCAGTTTTGCCGGGTAGCCAGCTCTAGGAAGAGTTTTGGGTGGTTCCAAACATCTTCTATTTTAAGAATGATGGAGGCCACAGTGTTCTTGGGGACGTTCAGTGCTGCAGACATGTTTTGGTACCCTTCCCCGGATCTGTACCTCGACACAATGCTGCCTCAGAGCTCTACGGACAATTCCTTCGAGTTCATGGCTTGATTTTCTTTCTATGGCATGCAATGTTAACTGTTGGACCTTATATAGACAGGTGTGTGCCTTTCCGAATCATGTCCAATCAATTGATCTTACCACAGGTGGACTCCAATCAAGTTGTAGTAACATCTCAAGGATGATCAATGGAAAAAAGATGCACCTGAGCTCAATTTCGAGTCTCATATCAAAGGGTCTGTTTTTTATTTGTTATAAATTTGCCAACATTTCTAAAACCCTGTTTTTGCTTCATCATTATGTGGTATTGTGTGTAGATTGATGAGGACTTTCAAAAAATGTAATCCATTTTTGAGTAAGGCTGTAACGTAACAAAATGTGGAAAAAGTCATGGGGTCTGAATATTTTCCGAATGCACTGTATATTTGGAAAATAACATAGATATACTTATAGAATAGTATAGTATATAGAATAGTATAGAATCGTTTTGTGTATAAACTGTTATTGCGAGTGCATTGTGCTCTACTCCCCATTGAGGAATGATTTCCAGGGCACGTGCATACGTGTGTGTGTGTGTGTTGGTATGTAGGTATGTAGTTGTATTTTGTGTGTGTGTCAGTCTGTGTCATCTGCTTGATGATGTGTAGGTCTGCCAATCTGTCTGGCTGTCTGACTTGCTGCCTGCCTGTTTGTCTGTCTGTCTGTGAGCATGAATGTGTCTGTCTAAAGTGCAGTACAAGCCTGAATAAACCTGGGCTGTGAGCCAAGAGGACATCAGAGAATTTTATGACAGCTCCTCTCCTCTCCCGCTGAAAAAGAGCAGTCTCTGTGCTTCTAAACTCAGAAGAAATAGGTTGGAATGTGAAAATATAAGACCATAACCTTTGAAATGGACTGAAATCAATTTACCAGGTACCTAGATAGCTGATATACATTTAAGAGAAATGAAACCGTTTAAAATAGAATGTGTAAAAGACATCTCACAAATTAATAGAGGTTTATCACTAAACAATTCAGATAGGTTTTTAATTCCGATTTTAGACATATAAATGATAATACACAGTAAATTACGTTTTTTCGTGGATTGTTATATCTCAGTTTGAGAATACACCTTTTTATTCTAGAACCTTTCTCTCACTGAAAGAGTGTCATCGATTTAAACAGTGTATATTTATTTTCCAACATCTGTGGAGGGGAAAAAACACACTCTGTTTTTTCTTGTCACTAACCACAATGTCTCCAAAATGTTTCTCCACAAAACACAACACCTAGGGACTATTGTTAGCCCTCCACGACTCATTTCCTCTCTTTTTCCTCCTCTACTTAGAGAGAGAGAGAGAGAGATGGGGAAAGAGAGACACACAGAGAGAGACACACAGAGAGAGAGAGAGAGAGACACAGAGAGAGAGAAACAGAGAGAGGGACACAGAGAGAGAGACACAGAGAGAGAGGACACAGAAGAGAGTGGAACGCAATCACAGAAGACAGGGCAACAAGGTGAACGGTTGCCACTGTGGTGGTATGTAAGCGTATTATCGTTTTAATAGGAGGAAACAGAAAGGATACAAAAAAAATTGGCCTGCGAGCGCACATTGAACACAGAGGTGAAATGTCACAGTCTTATGGAATGGGGGCTAGGTTCGTGTCCTCCCGAGGAGAGAGGGCGGAACGGAAGGTGGTAGGAAGCAGAGGCGAGGGACGAGAGAGAGACCCCAGAGAGAGCCACAGGAGTGACACAAGAGAGTAGACAGCCCTCAAACCATAAAGAAATGAAACCAAACCAGGGAGGAAGAGAGAACACTATGAGAGAGAGATTAGTCCTACTAGAGACGCAGAGAGAATGAAATGGGAGATGAGAGACGAGTGCGGAGAGAAGAGAGAGGAACACAGCGAGAGAGACACGAGAGAGAGGGAGAGAGACAGAGGAGAGAGACCAACAGAGAGAGACCACAGAGAGTGACAAAACAAGAGAGACAACAGAGAGGGACAGACAGAAGAGAGAGGAAGAGAGAGGAGGAGCATGCTTCTTGACTTGCAGACTGTGCAGTTCTCCCCCTGACTACTGTATGTCTATCACCATATAATCTGTGATGGCATGGAGGATGTGATTGATGCCTAGCAGTGTAGTGTAGCAGAGCAGGCCTAATGCACGTAGCAGACACCGAGGCAGCGCAACGAAGGAGAACATGTGGCGCTGGGTGCAGACGTCGTGGGCAGGCATGGTGGTCCCCCTGTCCCGGCATCCGTCACTCTCTCTCTCCCTGCTGCTCGAGACATTCTAGAGACTCAACCTCTGTATGTCTCTCTCGTTCTCTCTGTGCTGCTCGAGACATTCTAGAGACTCAACTCTGTGTGTCTCTCTCATTCTATCTGTGCTGCTCGAGACATTCTAGGGACTCAACCTCTGTGTGTCTCTCTCATTCTATCGTGGCTGCTCGAGACCATTCTAGACTCAACCTCTGTGTGGTTCTCTCGTTCTCCTCTGCTGCTCAATCACATTCTAGAGACTCAACTTGTGTGTCTCCGTCTCGGTGCTTTTTTGCGGATGATACTAGGCTGGACATCAATGAGCATGGTTGGGAGAGGACTGGGGTGCGAGGATTCCGTCTAAAGTGTGATTCTCTCGGTTTTCTACACTTTCCTGTGCTGCTCGCAATTACATTTCCCTAAGAGAACTCAAACCAGTGCCATTGTGTTCCATCGTGTGGCGCTTTCGTGTGCGTGCTCCATATAAAACATTCTAGTAAGAACATTCACCTCTTGTGTCTCCTTCTGTTCTCTTCCAAGGACAAATGGAAACCAACCGTCTGGTGCTGTCCTCCAAATTTACACATATGCTAAAGGACTCAACTCTCGCTGATGTCTCCATGTCCAGTTCCCTTCTCCGTCTCCTTCATTACCCAGCATTAATTTCTGCTGATCATTTCTTGGGAACAGTGCGGTGGAGGTGCACAAAGACAAATACATTACACCATACAAAATATAAGCTCTGACATTCAGTAATACAATCATTATGACTTAGACTGTTCTTCAATAACATTCTAGTGTGTCTCTCGTTCTCAATTACTCATGACGTGCAAGGGCAACACATTCTAAGGTAGCTGCCTCAAAACCTCTGTATCGTCTCTCTCGTTCTCCTCTGTGCTGCTCAATACATTCTAGAGACTCAACCTCTGTGTATGTCTCTCTCTTTCTCTCTGTGTCTGCTCATATATATTCTAGAGACTCAACCTCTGTGTGTCTTTCTTTCCTCTCTGTGCTGCTCAATACTTCTAGCGCACACAAAAAAATGGGAAAAGGAGGGAAAAAAAAAAAAAAAAAAAAACCACCCCATCCAACGGACCAACCTCAAAATACTGGGGCCCCTCAATCTGGTGTTGTCCCTCTCTATTCCACACATGGTGCTGCCAATAAATATCGGGTGAGGAGCACTAGGGGTGCACCTCTGTCGTGTATGCTCCTTTTCTCTCAGTAGACTAGCTAAGTCAACTGATAATCTTAAAGGTTGGTTTCTCTAGAGAATCTCAGTCAAAGCTCTCTCACTTTACCATAACGATTCTTATTGATATCTTCTTTTCACCTCACATCCTCTCCTTTTGGTCCGCTATCGATGCGGGTTTGCTTTGGTTGGATTTAAGTAAGTATTTCGATATGGCACATAGAGCCACACATCGCTAGTCCCGCCGCTATTCCTAAATAATGCTGGAATATTTTGCAAGCTACTTGGATAGGTTATTCTGGATTCACCCCCTAGCGGAGAATCGCATAGTCTTCAAGCAGCTCTGCCCTGAAAAGACTTCAATCGTACATACGGTAGGCAGGCCGACCCTGCTCCATTTCAGGTGTGTATGCTTCCTTCTCCTAGTAGGGGGGAAGCACAGGGAAAGCCACCCAGACATGCATAGAACAGAGAGGGAGATTACTGGGGACAAAGGGGTGTACGTGAAGGTTGCAGGAGCTTAGATGATAAGAGAGTGCCGGGTGATGGGGTGATGGGAGGGGATGTGGGGGGGTAGGGTAGGGGGTATGGGGGGTCACACTGTGGGAAACAGCGACTTCCTCTGTCTGTCTGCCAGTGGAGCGAAGTGGAGTGGAGGGGAGAGCAGAGAGAGAGAGTTGAGCTGCCAGGCTTGGCTTTGGGCTGTCAATGGGACAGAGTCCCCACCACATACAGCAGCAGCAGAGGCAGGAGAGGCAGACCCCGGTGCTTGGCACTGGGCAGGAGCCTCCTGTTTGTCTAGGCGTTCCTCCCTACTGCCACTCTCTTCCTGCTGCTCGGAGGAGGAGGAGGGGTGGGGGGGGAGGAGGAGGAGAGGGGCTGAGGGAGGGAGGGGAAGAGGGATGCAAGGCACACACCTTACCTCTCTCCCTCTCTCTCCCTCTGCACACACATCTCTACAGCACCACCACCACCACACCACCCACTCTGACCCGGCATCACACAGCTCGGCGGCCCCTGGACTGCAGCTAGGTGAGTGGGCAAATATTTACACTCCTCCAGCCTGTCTGTGTGTTTAAGTGTGTATAAGTGTGTGTGTATGTGTGTGTGTTCATATGTGATTCTGTGTGTGTGTCTGGCGTTTTGTGAGGTGGCAGGCGAGCCAATGGGACTTGTCTCCTGTTCCAGACCAAAACAAATCCTCACAATGATGTTTACTTTCCTACAGCGGTGTGTGTGTGTGTGCGTGTGTGTATGTGTGTGTGTGTGCTGTTGCCAGACTCTGTCTGGAGAGCTCTCTGTTGCTGTGGGAGAGACTGATGAGGTGAAGGCTCAGTTTCATGCTAATTCAATTTCTGAGAGTGATGTAATAATTTGGTGCTCCACAATGGAACTGTGATTTGGAAAGGTGATAATGTGTCATATAGTTTACCAAATGCATTGTGTTCTGATGATGTAAGTTGTTCTACCTGAGAAAGACAAGGGTTCAGTCATGTCTAGGTCATAGGGATCCAGTTTAAAGTGTGAAGATGATCAGATCTGGTTCTTGGAGAGGCGACTGCAGCAGAATTAGAACCTTGAGTAGAAAATGTACACAAGTGATGACACCATGATTGTGGAGTCAGTCAAGCATCAACCACCAGTTTAAGAGAGAGTGCGTGTACATTCTGTAATATTGTGTTTTACAAGAGTGAAATGAGTGAATTGCTTGGAGTTAAAGGAGTGGTGATTGTTTTTTGGGGGAAAAATGCACATGGAAATGTACCGTATCAGAGCAACGAATACATAGGGAAATGTACCGTATCAGAGCAACGAATACATAGGGAAATGTACCATATCAGAGCAACGAATAATAGGGAAATGTACCGTATCAGAGCAACGAATACATAGGGAAATGTACCGTATCAGAGCAACGAATACATAGGGAAATGTACCGTATCAGAACAACGAATACATAGGGAAATGAATAGAGTGGCACTAGTGAGATGATCCACCTGTTGCTTTTTCCTGTTAATGACACAGCTCCAGGAAGTTTCCCAGGTAAAGGAGGAATTCCCACCAGCTGCTCTGAGGAAGGTAGGCTGTTCGGGAGTGCCTCAGTGTGAAGGAGAAGTATTTGGTAGCTAGACCATTACTCACAAAGGACACATCAATTGCTGTTATGGTCACTGAGGGAAAACAATGTACGCAGAATGAGGTGTGGAACAAACTAGTGGAAGGCCCTCTATCACAAAGAGGACTGAGTCCCAAAAGTGGTGTTTACTCGAAACAATGTCTAAAATGTCACTCATTCTGCAAATACATACCACATGCACTCTCTCTCTCTCCACTCCAAAACACCAGTGTCCTCTCCTCTCCTTCTCTCAGCCATGCCTCTGTGTGCACTTTGTATAAGCAGAGCGAGGTCAAGGACTCGTGGAGAGCAACGGGCGATTGAGTGGGAGCAACATCAATTTTCCACTTCACATATGAACGTGAGAAGGCTGCTACGAAAGGAGGAAGGAGGAAGGAGCCCCAGTCTGGTTAAACAGCTCCTCCAGAAAGGACGAAGGAGGAAGGAGCCCCAGTCTGGTTAAACAGCTCCTCCAGAAAGGAGGAAGGAGGAAGGAGCCCCAGTCTGGTTAAACAGCTCCTCCAGAAAGGATGCGTCTGCCTGGGCCTTCCATCCAGACCAGACAGCCCCGATCCGACCGGCCCCAGCTCCCCACAGCCTCCCCAGGGATAGCCTGCTGTCTGTCTGCTGCCTTGCGAAAGAAAAACACCCCTCCTCCCCTGAACAGGGGCCCCAGGGGGGCAGAGGGCCGGGAGGGGAAAGGGGGACGCAGGGGGGTGTGGCTAGGGGGAGAGGCGCAGGGCTGTGTTTACTCTCCTCTGTGGCCCTGTGAAGCCATGTGAGGAGGAAGGCCTGTCTCAACGGCGACAGACTGCGTGGTCTGTGGGAGAGAGAGAAAGGGAGAGCGAGAAAGAGAGCATGGGAGAGGGAGAGAGAGGGAGAGAGAGAAAAAGAGAGCGAGAGAGTTTGGCAGCTGGACACGTTCCAGCTGTGTCTGGGAGGATAATGAACTCCAGGTGTTCCAGCGGGTAGTTTAAGACACCTGTCACCAATATTTAGTGCCAGAAAAAGCCAGACTGCAAACAGGGCTAGACGATCTGTTTGCTTATTTTAAGAAGCCTACCTAACTGGAGTTGTGGGCCTGATGAGGAGGAGAGGTGGGACAGGGGGATGTGCAAGGGGGCCTTTTCTAGAGTCAGAGCGTGTGTATGTCACTGACTGGATGTGTGTATCACGTGTGTGTGTGTGTTTGTGTGTGTGTGTGTGTGTGTGTGTGTGTGTGTGTGTGTGTGTGTGTGTGTGTGTGTGTGTGTTTGCATGAACGTGTGTGTGTTACCTTACAGTAAACGTCTGGGGCAGCCGGTGCATTCACACTAAGGTGGAGGAAACAAAGGCCTACCTGTGTGGAAGGCTAGGCCTTCAGTTAGGAAACTTACCTTAGTCACTCCAGCACTGAGACTTGTTTTACATGCTGCTTCCATGTTCCAAATCCTGTCTCCAACACCTGTGCTCACTCAACAGCCTGTCTTTGTCACCACCTGACTGCGTCTGAAGGTTTTCATCCAAGTACACAGTGATTGCCAGTGCACTAAAACGTCTGAAGACATTTACGCTGAAGCCCACACAGATGTGGCACGAATATGTTTCCTCTGAAACACTTTTAAGTGCTCTCACTGCAAGGACAGTAGATCCCTGATATACGCAAAAGCTAAGGACTGTTATAAAAGCCTGTTTTATATCACAGCATACAGATATTCAAATGTTGTATTTGAATTGGGACTGGTGATCTGTGAACTGAGTTTACTTCGCACTAATCGTACAGTGCATTATGCTCTAGTTAGGAGTCTGCTGTATCAGATATATCAATGTAAGTTCATTAAAGATGTCTTTTCATTTTCACAGTGTTCTAACCATCCTGTTTGTCTGTACCTAGTTCAGGTTTATCGGTGTCTTCAGCTCCTACCTTTCTGTCCCATTGAGGTCTTTCTGTATATTTGATCGTGTCAGGATGAGGATCTGGTCGTGGGAACAATGTGGGGAGTCTAGCCTGGTGCTACTGCGGTTCCTCACCCTGGCTTTGTCTGTAGGGAACCTCTCAACCAGGGGACAGGTACGCTGTCCCACTCTCGTTCTCTCTTTCTCTACATGGTACATGCTCGCCCAACTCAGGCCTCTCTCTTACACACACACACACACACACACACACACACACACACACACACACACACACACACACACACACACACACACACCTGTCTCTTATACACATCTAGATGTGTATAAGAGACAGCACACACACACACACACACACACACACACACACACACACACACACTCTCTCTATCACTGGCATCATTTCAGTCAGTCAGTCACACTGCTTGTCTGTTGGTCTGTCTTTCTCTTCTTCTCTATTTGCCAGTTGTTCCCTCACTCACTCTTTGCTCCCTCTTTCTGGCCCTCACATCTCCAGACTATTCTTTGTTACATGTCTTCTTATTAAAACCCACAGCTGTTTTCTCTCACACCTTTTACAAGGAGAGCACAGTACATATCACTTGTCTCCACTTAACCCAGATTGGCAGAGTGGCTAGACATGCTTATAATTAGTCACAGTGTGTACAGGGCCCTGTTCTGCTGCTTCTCTCTAAGGGTTCTGTGTTGTGTCTAGGAGGAAGGGGCAGCCTCCAACAGTCTGGAGGATGAGCTGGAGTCCACCACATACTGGTGGGGGGAGTGGGCCAAGTGGACTGCCTGCACACGCACCTGCGGAGGGGGGGTCATGTCCCAGGAGAGGCACTGTCTCAAACAGAGGTCAGTCCGCTGACAGACAGTTTCTATACTGTTCTGTTCTGTTCTATTGTATTCAATTTTACTCAATAAATGTGTTATTTATCTTTAAATCTCAACATGCAGATTTACTAAATTCATTCATTTTCTATCCAAAGAAAGAAAGCAGCCGCTGCTAGAGACAACATGACCTGCACTGGCACTTCGAAGAAATACCTCCTCTGTAACACCAAGGTTAGCGTGCATCTATTACTGCCACCCCGTTTCCTGCCGTTAGCAAAATACATGTTGACCCCAACACCCCACAACCCGAAGCCTATGATGCAGAAGTCAATGTAGACCACACAGCTTTTCTTGTAATCAATTGAGATACAAATTGCTTAAGGTTTAGTACAGCGGCCACAAACCCTGGTCCTGGAAAGGTAGGTACAGGGTACAGGGTGAACAGCCTTTTGTCCTAGAGTTGTCACACGTTGTCACACCCTTTCATAATATATTGTAAAACTATTCTAAAATTAAAAATACATGGAGCAGGCAGAAAAGTGTGTGTATATTTTCTTTCTTGTGCAGGACTGCCCTTCCTCTGGGAGAAGCTTCAGGGAAGAACAGTGCTGGTCGTTCAACTCACAGGTCTACAATGGCAGGAACTACCACTGGAAACCCCTGTATCCGGGTAAGACACCCATAATAAACCCACTCAGCTCTGTGTCATTCCCTCCTGTGTGGCCTGTCCTCGAAGCTCGTTATTACACCGTGACTGACCTTTGTATCCATCCATCTACAGATGACTATGTCCATATCTCCAGTAACCCATGTGACCTGCACTGCACCACGGCCGACGGCCAGAGACAGCTGATGGTTCCCGCTCGGGACGGAACGTCCTGCAAGTACAGCAACTACAGAGGGGTCTGTGTGGACGGCAGATGTGAGGTCAGGGAACGCTTGTTTCTTCATCTGCTGAGGAGGTTGCTTTGCATATTCTGTGAGAATGGCCGAAATGCTTATTATCCTGGTCACATGATAGTGTCAATAAAATAATTCCGTTTACTTGCTATATTCCGTGTGTGTCATACGTTCAACTTGCTTTGCATGTGCTGAAATGATTCAAAATGATAATCATCCTGTTTGTCTTAACATCATTTCTGCAGCCAATCGGGTGTGATGGAGTACTTTTCTCGCCCAACATGCTGGATAAGTGTGGTGTGTGTCAGGGGGATGGCAGCAGCTGCAGCAGGGTCAATGGAAATTTCCGCCGCGGGGCCACCACTTTGGGTAGGACCTCAACCACAAACTGAGATAGTTTGGGTGTGTGGATGGATGGGTGGGTGGGTGGGTGGCATGGATAGAGGGTACTGATGGATGGGTGGGTGGGTGGCATGGATAGAGGGTACTGATGGAGAAGATATGTCTCTCCATCTATTCCAAACCTTGAACACACCTATCTGGGACGAGCCCCACAAATATGTCTCTGAAAGAGAACTATAGCCGGTTAGTCTGACAACAAGCTCAATATGTGCTTCTTTAGCCAACTCTTCAGATGTTCAGGCTATTTAGTTGCAGGTAAAATGGAGTCATCATAATGTTTCCTGTCTCCAAGGTTACTCCTTCATCACATCAATCCCTGAGGGCTCCTGGGACATTCAGATCATTGAGAGGAAGAAGTCAGCTGATGTTTTGGGTGGGTACTTCCTTCTTATCCTGCTCACCATGCCATGTATACACACATCTCTAATGTTCCCTGTTGGTACGGTGTGATGTTGTTATGTTGCATAGAAGGTGCAAAACATTTATCCAAGATTTTCAGAAAATACAAAGGATATTTTCTCCCCAGCAATGGGATCCCTATTAATCTTGACAGTGGGAAGTCAGTAAAGGAAGTACATTAATCAACTGAAATTCATCTCTGATGATCTACAGTTGAAGTCGGAAGTTTACATACACCTTAGCCAAATACATTTAAACTCAGTTTTTCACAATTCCTGACATTTAATCCTAGTAAAAATTCCCTGTCTGAGGTCAGTTAGGATCACCACTTTATTTTAAGAAAGTGAAATGTCAAAATAATAGTAGAGAGAATGATTTATTTCAGCTTTTATTTCTTTCATCACATTCCCAGTGGGTCAGAAGTTTACATACACTGAATTAGTATTTGGTAGCATTGCCTTTTAAATTGTTTAACTTGGGTCAAACATTTTGGGTATCCTTCCACAAGCCTTCCCAATAAAGTTGGGTGAATTTTTTGTCCGCACTCCTCCTGACAGAGCTGGTGTAACCGAGTCAGGTTTGTAGCGCTCCTTGCCTCACACACGCTTTTTTCAAGTTCTGCCACATTTTTCTATAGGATTTAAGGTCAGGGCTTTTGTGATGGCCACTCCACACATTTGACTTTGTTGTCGCTTAAGCCATTTTGCCACACACTATTGGAAAGTATGCTTGGGGTCATTGTCCATTTGGAAGATCCATTTGCTACCGAGCTTTAACTTCCTGACTGAATGTCTTGAGATGTTGCTTCAATATATCCACATAATTTTCCTACCTCATGATGCCATCTATTTTGTGAAGTGCACCAGTCCCTCCTGCGCAAAGCACACTCAAAACATGATGCTGCCACCCGCGTGCTTCACGGTTGGGATGGTGTTCTTCGGCTTGCAAGCATCCCCTTTTTCCTCCAAACATAACGATGTTCATTATGGCCAAACAGTTCTTTTTTGTTTCATCAGACCAGAGGACATTTCTTCAAAAAGTAAAATCTTTGTGCCCACATGCTGTTGCAAACTGTAGTCTGGCTTTTTTATGCCGGTTTTGGAGCGGTCACTTCTTCCTTGCTGAGCGGCCTTTCAGGTTATGTCAGTATAGGACTGTGGATATAGATCATTTTGTACCTGTTTCCTCCAGCATCTTCACAGGTCCTTTGCTGTTGTTCTGGGATTGATTTGTACGTTTCATACCAAAGTACGTTCATCTCTAGGGACAGAACTTGTCTCCTTCCTGAGCGGTATTGCGGCTGCGTGGTCCAATGGTGTTTATACTTGCATACTATTGTTTGTACAGATGAACGTGGTACCTTCAGGCGTTTGGAAATTGCTCCAAGGATGAATCAGACTTGTGGAGGTCTACAATTTTTTTCTGAGGTCTTTGCTGATTTTTTTGATTTTCCCATGATGTCAAGCAAAGAGGCACTGAGTTTGAAGGTAGGCCTTGAAATACATCACAGGTCACCTCCAATTGACTCAAATGATGTCAATTAGCCTATCAGAAGCTTCTAAAGCCATGACATAATTTTCTGGAATTTTCCAAGCTGTTTAAAGGCACAGTCAACTTAGTGTATGTAACTTCTGACCCACTGGAATTGTGATACAGTGAATTATAAGTGAATAATCTGTCTGTAAACAATTGTTGGAAAATTACTTGTGTCATGCACAAAGTAGATGTCCTAACCGACTTGCCAAAACTATAGTTTGTTAACAAGAAATTTGTGGTGGTTGAAAAACGAGTTTTAATGACTCCAACCTAAGTGGATGTAAACTTCCGACTTCAACTGTATATACTTTTACTTCCTTCGCGATCTCTTGAATTGACTGTATCCATTTATGGTCATGTATGGGGAGGAGAAATTCCAGTGTACGGTGAACATCAGAGATATGACCTTTTCTGTAGAGTCAACCAACCGGTCCTCCTCCAATGGTCCTCCATCCCCTCAATGAGACTATGTTCTATCCTATCCCCCCACAGCTGTGACCGATCAGGCGGGGAACTTCTTCTTCAATGGGAACTACAAGGTGGACAGCCCCCAGAACTTCCATGCGGCGGGGACCGTCTTCAAGTACCGGCGGCCCATGGATGTGTATGAGACGGGGATCGAGTACATCGTAGCCAAAGGGCCCATCGACCAGGCCATCAATGTTCTGGTACTGTAGCCTGCTGAGGTCTGCTCTGCTCCCTCCCCTCATCTGGCAGCCAGGGCCTCTGGGTAATGTCTAGTTTAGAAGTAGTGTACACGTATCCAGTAGCTTGCAGGTGCAGGGTACAAGAAGGAAAAGTTCTGCAAGATAGATACCTGCAAACTGATAATGCTCCTTCAGTTTCATTGCGCATCTTTTCGTGTTAATGCGTTACACAGTAAAACGTCAATAGTGTACATGTATCTTATCTTTTCTTTCATGGCCTCACTCACTGGCAATCCAGCCCCATGTCTGAATGAGTGCAGGCAGGCTAGGCGGCTGACTCTAACAGCAGTCATGTACTGTACAGTATTTACTGTATATGTGCAATTGACTGAGTTTGATAGGAGGGAGGAGGGAATGGGTGAGCTCTCGGTCTCTGGTGCTATGCTGGTCTGTCTCTGCTGCTTGCATGTTCTCTCTTAAGTCATCAAAAAAAAGGTCAGTAATAATTCTGGTTGACTGTGCTGTATTTGTGCACGATGTAGTTTATTACATAGAGCATTACCTCTGGTGTAAGCCACTGTAAAAGAGAAGTATAACCAACATAATTTAATCCAAAGAATCCGTCTGACCCCCCCCCCCCCCCCCCCCCTCACTCACTATTTGTCTCCTCATAGGTGTGGAACCAGAATGGTCGTATCCCTTACATCACGACGAGTACACCGTCCTGAGAGAGTC